>NW_026111937.1:210000-232500 GCF_024679095.1 Eriocheir sinensis
CCTTCCCATCATTTAATTTCTTCCCTTCAGCTTAAGGAATATTGCTCCCTTCGGCCTGGTTCCCTTCACTCCCTCACCTCCTTTGCCCTTCCCCTCGAGAGCAATTTCCCTTCCTCCTCTTCTTCCTCTTCTTCCTCCTCTTCCTCCTCCTATATACACTGGACTCTAGATAATGTATTTTTAACGAGATATAGACAGGTAAACACACTGCCAAAAGGTGAATAAAGGAGAAATGTAGAAAAACAGGTTAATTACAGGTGTAGAGAATCTTACCTTCAGCTTCCGGACATCAATAACTCCGCCAGTCTGTGAAAGAGAGAAAAAAAGTCAGTTAATAATAATAATAACAATAATAATAATAATAATAATAATAATAATAATAATAATAATAATAATAATAATAATAATAGTAATAATAATAATAATAATAGTGGAGGAGTTTGGAGATATCATTAAGTTGTAAAAAAAAAAGTATAAATTAAAAAGAAAGGAGAAAAAATTGTATGGGAGGATTATGGAGGAGTGGAGATGAATGAAGAAGGATGGAGGATGGATTTAGGAGGACGAGGAGGAGGAGGAGGAGGAGGAAGGAAGAGAAGATACTGGGCGGGGCAGTGGAGGAAGCAGGAAGAAGATAGAAAAATAGTGGAGGGAAAAAGAAGAAGAAGAAGAAGAAGAAGAAGAAGAAGAAGAAGAAGATACGGTAATACAACAAAAAAAAGAAGAGCAGGAATAAATCAATAAGGACAGGAAAGAGAAAAAAGTGATTAGTGGAGAAGTAAATGGAAGAAGAGAAGAAAAAGAAGGAGGATGAAGGAGGAGGCAAGGAGAAAAAATAAAGGCAAAGGAAGAGTAAGAGGAAGTAGAGAAAAGTGGAGGATGAAAGAGGAGGTAGAGGAAGAATAGGAAAGCCAGTGGAAGGAAGTGGAGGAGGAAGAAGAATGAAGGGAGAGAAAAAAAAAGATGGAAGAAGAGAAAGAGGGAGAGAAGAAGGAAACGAAGGATTATAAGAAGGATAGAGAAGAAAAATGGAGAAATAAAAGAGAAAGGAGGGAGAAAACGAGGGAATGAGAAGGAAAGAATGAGTGGGTAAGGTAGATGAAGAGAGAGAACGAAAAAAAGAAGGAAGAGGAAGAAAAGTAGAAAGAAGAAAAGAGGAAGAAAAGGAGAAAGGTAAGAGAGGAAGCAAGGGAAGGAGAGAGAGAGACAGGGTAGAAAGAAAAGGGGAGGCGGGGAGAGAAAGTAAAGGAGAGAGGGAGAGGGAGAGAGGGGGAGAGAGAGAGCGTGAGGGAAGGGGAAGAGAAGAAGGGGGAACGTGGGAGAGGGGGAAAGGGGGAGGGGGAGGGGGAAGGGGGGGAGGGGGAGCCACATCAGTAAATCAATACATCGCTCCAGCCAGGCCTGTCTGTCTCCTTCTGTTCTCCTCCACCAAGCCTCTTTACCTCCTCCTCCTCCTCCTCCTCCTCCTCTCTTGTTCTTGTTCTTGTTCTTCGTTCTTCTTCTCCCTCCTCCTCCTCCTCCTCCTCCTCCTCCTTCCTTCTCCAAGCTTCCTGCAATCTGCCATTTTTGTTGTCCTTGTCACCTCCTCCTCCTCCTCTCCTCCTCCTCCTCCTCCTCCATCTTCTATCATCGACAACAACAACAACCACTGTCAAAACAACATTATATCATTCCTTCCCCACCTCCTCCTCCACCTCCACCTGCTTCTATTACTGAACCACTACCACCACCACACCTATAATCACCTATGTAAACACCATTAATTAAAGATATAAATTAATAAACAGAAAAGTAAAAAAAAGTAGAATATATAAGAAAGTACACCATAACATGAATAAGAAGATACGGCATGATATAAACAGAAAATTACAGACAAGATAAAAATAGGAAAAAAACACCATAATATCAACAGGTAAACACAGAGCAATTTATATATGGAAAACTGGATTATGGTGTAAGTTGCTTAATACTCGGCCGCCATACAGTGTTGCCGCATCCGTCCCTCTTACGCAACACAATACGGTGAAATAAAAATAAAAAATTCCCACGATATTGATTCTGCTAAACGCAACACATGTATACAGACAGCAACTCAACTGGAACCGAAGAATAAACGATCGAATCCTTCAGTGATGTAACAAAAAAAAAGGAAAAAAAAGATGGATGCAAAAAATATATCGTTGTAAAATGAAAATAAATAAACACATTATCTCGTATAGTCTTTTCTTTAGTACTTATTTGAATTCATGTACTCCTAAACACACACACGCACACACACACACATACATCTAACCCCCCCCCCCCTCACACACACCTCTCCTTACCTCCTCCCTCTCACTACTCCCCCCCCTCCTCCTCCCTCTCACAGCATCCCTCATTCATCTCCCGCCCTCTCAGATCCCGGATGAAGGATGCACGTGTTCTAACTACGTGTCAACAAGGCGTAGTTAGCACGTGTCTTACTAATAATATGTAAACAAGAGAGAGAGAGAGAGAGAGAGAGAGAGAGAGAGAGAGAGAGAGAGAGAGAGAGAGAGAGAGAGAGAGAGAGAGAGAGAGAGAGAGAGAGAGAGAGAGAGAGAGAGAGAGAGAGAGAGAGAGAGAGAGAGAGAGAGAGAAGGGGGAAAGAAAAATGAGTGGAAAGAAGAGTGAATTGAAAGCTTAATTTGTTTTCTTTCTCTTCTTCTTTTCCTTCTTCTTGATTTATTTTTCTTTTTATCTTACTTTTTCCCTTTGTTTCCCTCCTCTCCTCCTTTCTCTGGTTCTCTCTCTTCCTCTTCCTCTTCCTCCTTTTACTACTCGTCCTCTTTTACCCTCTTTTTCCTCCTCCTCCTCTTCTAACTTCACGTCCAATTTGCTCTCCTCCTCCTCCTCCTCCTCCTCCTCCTCCTCCTCCTCCTCCTCATGGACCTAATTAGACGTAAGAGTTGCTCGTCACCTTCGTATGTCTAATGACCTCTTGGTTCCTCTTTCCTCTTGACACACACACACACACACACACACACACACACACACACACACACACAAAGAGAGAGAGAGAGAGAGAGAGAGAGAGAGAGAGAGAGAGAGAGAGAGAGAGAGAGAGAGAGAGAGAGAGAGAGAGAGAGAGAGAGAGAGAGAGAGAGAGAGAGTACGAAATCCGCGGTGGTGATGACCTGAATAGACAATCTGAAGAAGGGGCATTTATCTCCTCCTCCTCCTCCTCCTCCTCCTCCTTACGCAAAACGGCCTTGAAGTCACAAAACGCAGCGAATCGACTCACGTAATTGGTGCTCAGGTAATCAAGGTGAAAGAAGAAACGTGAAGAGGAAGCGGGTCTCTCTCTCTCTCGTTGGTTCTCTCTCTCTTTAAAAAGTCGTCCCACACACACCACAATGTTCTCATAATTTACGACTTTCCTGCCACCATCAATACAACCACCACTACTACTACTACTACTACTACTACTACTACTACTACTACTACTACTACTGCCACTAAATCGTTCCCTGCCGCCCGCTCAATAGCACCATAACTTTACGCCAGAATGTCACCTCCACTCATCACCACCACAGCACCTATTACGGGTCATCATCACCACTATCATCACCATCACCACCATTCTTATTGCCCTCCATCACAACTCTATATATATTTGTGTGTATAGATCTCTCTCTCTCTCTCTCTCGTGTTTTTCCTCTTCTTGTTTTCTCTCTTTCATCGTTAAAAGCAATTATTTATGTATATATTTCACTATCATCATCACCTATACCTCAATCATCACAAATAATAATCATCACGTCACCACCATCACCACCACCATCATCACAACTATCACCACTTCCGCCAGTCATTACCACGTCCTGTCACCACCACCACCACCATCACCACTACCTGTCACCACCACCACCACCACCATCACCACCACTATCACCACTACCTGTCACCACCACCACCACCACTATCACCACCAGCGTCACAAAAGAGCCACAGAGACAATAGACTGGCGTGTGACTCATCTCTACATCATCTCGTCGAGGGTACGATTGACTGACTCACTGACTGACGTATACTGAGTGGCCGACTGACTGCCTAGACTTGAATGAATTACTGGCTGACAGACGGATTAACTGACTTACCGACTGACTGACTGACTGATGAACTGAGTAGCTAAATGACTGACAAACTGACTGACGTACTGAATTACTGACTGACTGACTTATTTAATGAATGCCTTGCTGAGTTACTGACTGATGTACTGAATATCATATCGAGTGATTAATTACATGACATATAGTAATTTTGACTGACTGGCTTACTGAATGAATATGATGACTGATTGACTGACGTAGAGTGACTTACTGACAGACTATATAAGTGATTGAATTCATGATTGACTGACTGATTGACTGGCCAACAAAGACATAAACAAACAAACTTCCTAACTGACTGGCTGACTGACTGACTAAATACTCGAGTGAATGACTGGCCGAATAATTCACCAACAAACTAACTTTCTGAATGACTGACGGACTGACTGATTAAATGACTGATGATTGACTGACGGACTGACTGATTGACTGATGATTGACTGACTGACTGATGATTGACTGACTGACTGACTGACTGATGATTGGCTGACTGACTGGCTGATTAAATGACTGATGATTGACTGACTGACTGACTGATTAATGACTGACTGATTGACTGACTGATTAAATGACTGATGATTGACTGACTGACTGACTGATTAATGACTGATTGATTGACTGACTGATTAAATGACTGATGATTGACTGACTGACTGACTGATTGAATAACTGATGACTGACTGACTGACTGATGATTGACTGACTGACTGACTGACTGATTAAATGACTGATGATTGACTGACTGACTGACTGATTAAATGACCGATGATTGACTGACTGACTGACTGATTAAATGACTGACGATTGACTGATTATCTGACTGACTAATCAACTTATAAATAGACAAAAAACTGAACGACCAACTGACTTCGTGACCACATGACTGACTGAATGAGAAAATAACTTAATCTTACGTCAATTTCCGAGCCAATCGTTTAGACAATAATTATCCGTCATTAACTTACAAGGATAGTCGTGCAGGGCTGAGTCGTTGTAAGGTCGTCGTCGTCGTCACAGAATCCTTCCAAGTCGTGTCGGTATGAAACTTAATAATCTTAGGGGTGGGACGTATTTTCCAGCCGCGACAAATATTTCGGGACCAAGTATGAAAAATAACTCGCGGCTGTCAAATCAAGTCTTCCTTCCAGCCTGTCAACACACCACTGCTTGCTCCCACATGCACATCACTGCCTTATAATTCCCTTCTTATCTCTCTTTATCTCTTATTCAATCTCTATCTCACTCTCCCTTTTTCAACACAATTAGATAAACCCGCACGCGACCTTAACACTGACTAAATTTGATAAGACTCTCTCTCTCTCTCTCTCTCTCTCTCTCTCTCTCTCTCTCTCACCTGTAATCAGCGGCCTACATACCTGACCCATGGCGGATGACACTAGTTTAAGGTATATGGATTAGTGTGTCAGTGTGAGTGCGTGCGTGAGTGAGTGCTTGGGTGAAAATACGTGAGTGCGTGAGTGAAAGTACGTGAGTGAGTGAGTAAGTGTGAATGAGTGTGCCAAAGAGAGTGTGTGAGTTGGTGTATGTGTGTGTGAGTGAGTGAAAGTGTGTGAATGAAAGTGTGTGAATAAGTGTGTGTGTGTGTGTGTGTGTGTGTGTGTGTGTGTGTGTGTGAGAGTGGGTGCGTGCGTGCGTGCGTGAGTGAATAATCGAAGAAAGATTAACGATATAAACTGCAGACGAGAAATAAAAAAAGGAAGAGCGATTATAACAGAAAAACAAGGTAGAGAAGAAATGAATGAAAATAAAAAATGAAATAGAAGTAGAAAAGGATTATGAGCAAAAGGTATATAAAAGAAAATAAAAACAACAGGAGAGTGAGAAAAGACAAAGAGTAGAAAATATTATGAACAGAAGATAAAAATATGAAAATGAGACGAGAAATATAAGTGGAAAGAATTACGAACGCAAGAGAAATAGTAAAATAATGACAAAAATAGATAGATAGGAGGAAGGAATGAGAAGCAGAAACAATATCAGGAATTAAGGAAGATGGAAAGGAGGGAGGGAAAAAAAAAGAAAAGGGGACAGGAAGAAAAGGGAAAAAATGGAAGGAAAATAAATAGAAAATAAACAAGAAAATAAAGAAAAAAATTAATAGAAAGAATAAAAGGAGAAAAAACTGCAGTAAAAGAAGAAGAAGAAGAAGAAGAAGAAGAAGAAAGAAGAACAAGAGGAAAAAGAAGAAGAAAAGAAGAAGAACAAGTAAAAGAAGAAGAGGAGGAGGAAGAACCAGAAGAACAAGAACAAGAAAAAAAGAAAAGAAATGATGATGGTGATGAAGACGATGAAGAGGAAGAGGAGGAAGAGAAACGACGATGGAGACCAGACAACAGGAGAGGGAGGAGGAGGAGGAGGAGGAGCACTGCAAGAGACGCGTTTGAGGACCTCGAGAGACATCCGGAAGGTCGACGAGACAATGGCGAAACCGAGGACGAGGGGAGGAATGCGAGGGAAGGAGAGGAAAGGAATGAGAGGGAATGAGAGGAAAGGAATGAGAGGGGAGGAATGAGAGGGAAGGAATGAGAAAGCAGGAATGAGAGGGAAGGAATGAGAGGGGAGGAATGCGAGGGGAAAATGAGAGAGGAAGTGGAATGGGAGGAGAAAAAGGACACAAAAAGGGGAGGGGGAGGAATGAAAGGGGAGGAAAGAGAGGGAATGATAGGGAAGGTATGAGTAGGAAGGACTGAAAAGGGAAAAGTGAGAAGGAAAGAGAATGAAGACAGAGAGAAATGAGAATGAGGGAGGAAAGTATAGAATGAGAAGGAATGGAAAGGGGAGAAATAAGAGGGTATGAGAGAGAGAATGAGAGGGAAGGAAGGAACGTAAAGGGAAGAGTTAGAAGAGAAAAGAGAGGACACAGAGAGGGGAGAATTGAGGAATGAGAGGGAATGAATAGAGGAGAGATGAGAGGGGAGAATGAAGAGAGACGAATGAGATGAGATAAAGTTGGGGAGGAGAAAGATATGGCACAGAGAACAGACAAATAAGATGAAGGGGTTAAAGAATGAGGGTGAAGAGGGAAGAAGAAGGGGAGAAAAATGAGAGGAGAAACTGAAGATGAGAGAGAGAGAGAGAGAGAGAGAGAGAGAGAGAGAGAGAGAGAGAGAGGGAAAGAAGACGAGTGTAAACAACAAAAACAAAAATAACTACTACTTTTTTTTTACACCAAAGGAGACAGTTCAAAGGCATAAAAAAAAGAAAATAATAATGAAAAAAAAAAAAACCCGCTATTCACTGCTCCAACTACTACTACTACTACTACTACTACTACTACTACTACTACTACTACTACTACTACTACTACCACTTCATCTAATCTATCATCATCCATCACACCTGAATCAATTTAATCTACCGAGTTGCCGTTTCCATCCAGGCGAAGGTAGAGAGGGGGGAGGGGGGGGAGGGGGGGACGCATATGACCTAATAGAGATAAAGTGTGTGTGTGTGTGTGTGTGTGTGTGTGTGTGTGTATGTGTGTGTGTGTGTGTAAAGAGGGATATGCGAAAGAGAACGCACTAAAGAGAGAGAGAGAGAGAGAGAGAGAGAGAGAGAGAGAGAGAGAGAGAGAGAGAGAGAGAGAGAGAGAGAGAGAGAGAGAGAGAGAGAGAGAGAGAGAGAGAGAGAGCATGGCCTGCCTCGTATGTTACCTGGTAATAACCTGTAATCAAGACCTGCACGACCTACCCCCTGTTAACCCCCCCAAAAAACGACCCTCTCCCCACCCCCTCACTCCTATTTCCCTCCCAGCACCCCCCCCCCCTTCCCTTGTTACCACCACCACCATCATCACCACGGGAACCACCACCTCAATCTACTCTCCAATCTTGAGTTTAATCTACCAAAATCTACACCAATTTTGACAACTACTTTTTTTTCTTATTCTTTTTCTTCTACTACTACTACTACTACTACTGCTACTACTACTACTACTACTACTACTACTACTACCACTACTACAGCTACTACTACCACTACTATCACACACTTAACACCAAAAATAAATTCTCCCCCACATTCACAAAACGCTGACCTCAATTCAACTCCTGGTGTGTGTGTGTGTGTGTGTGTAAGGGTGGGGCAGGGGCGTGGCAGGAAAAGGCGGCAGGTGGGCGAAGGAGAGAGAGAGAGAGAGAGAGAGAGAGAGAGAGAGAGAGAGAGAGAGAGAGAGAGAGAGAGAGAGAGAGAGAGAGAGAGAGAGAGAGAGAGAGAGAGAGAGAGAGAGAGAGAGAGAGAGAGAGAGAGAGAGAGAGAGAGAGAGAGAGAGAGAGAGAGAGAGAGAGAGAGAGAGAGAGAGAGAGAGAGAGAGAGAGAGAGAGAGAGAGAGAGAGAGAGAGAGAGAGAGAGAGAGAGAGAGAGAGAGAGAGAGAGAGAGAGAGACACGGTGGTGGGTGGGGGGGGTGTGCTGGCGACCCCGGACATTTAGGACAGCAAAACCTTCTCACGGCGGCCTTCCTCCTCTCTCCTTCCTTCCTTCCTTACTTTTCCTCCTCTCTTCCTCCATTCCTCCTCCTCCTCCTCCTTTGACCTTTATTCCATGTTATCCCTTCTTCACTATACTCCCATTTTATCCCTTTTTTGTTCTTCTTTCTCTCTCTCTTTGTTCTTCCTATTCTCCTCTTCCTCATTCTTTTAACTCGTTCACGTATTTTTATATTTTCACCTCTTCCTCCTTTCTTTCTTCTTCCTTTCCCTTCTTCACTTTTCATTTTTGTCTCCTCTTTCTTCAGTTCTCTTTCTTCCTTTATTACTTATGCTTGCACCTTCTTTCACTTCCCTCCTTCCTTACTTTCTACTATTTCCCCTTCCTTTCTTTAATACTCCCTTCATATCTACTCCTTTACGTTGCTTCTTTCTTTTCTTTTTACCCTTTTCATTTCTCTTTTTAATTCTTCTTCACCTTTTTTTTCATTATGTATTTTCTTATTTGCTTCCTTCTTCCTCCTATTGCCTCGTTTGTTCCTTCTTCCCTCCTCCTTCACTCCTTTCCTTTACTCTCTGCTTTCTTGCCTTATACCTTCACGCTCCATTCATTCTCCTCCTTCCTTATCGATTCCGGCATTCTCTTCCTCCTCTTACAATTTGCTTTCTTCCTCTTTGTCCGTTTTTCTCGTTCGTAAACTGTCCTGTCTTTCTCTCTACTCTTCTGCATTTTTTCTACCCACATCTTTGTTATCTCTTTCTTTTATCTCCTTTCCCTCTCTCGACTCTTTCCCATTTTTCTTTCTTTCTTCCTTGTTATTTCTTTCTTTTATCTCCTTTCCCTCTCTCGACTCTTTCCCATTTTTCTTTCTTTCTTCCTTGTTATTTCTTTCTTTTATCTCCTTTCCCTCTCTCGACTCTTTCCCATTTTTCTTTCTCTATTCCTTGTTATTTCTTTCTTTTATCTCCTTTTCCTCTCTCTACTCTTTCCCATTTTTCTTTCTTTCTTCCTTGTTATTTCTTTCTTTTATCTCCTTTCCCTCTCTCTACTCTTTCCCATTTTTCTTTCTCTCTTCCTTGTTATTTCTTTCTTTTATCTCCTTTTCCTCTCTCTACTCTTTCCCATTTTTCTTTCTCTCATCTGTGTTATCTCTTTCTTTTATCTCCTTTCCCTCTCTCTACTCTTTCCCATTTTTCTTTCTCTCTTCCTTGTTATTTCTTTCTTTTATCTCCTTTCTTCCGTTTTAATTCACTTCCACATTTTTTTCATCGTTTCCATTCCACTTTTCTCATTCTCCTTTATTCCTTCTTTCTCTTCGCAGTCTGTTCCATATTCCCAACTTCACAATTTTCTTTTTCATTTTTATGGAGGATGAAAAAAAAATGGAATCTTTTAATTTAATCAAGGGATGAAACGCACATGCCCTGGAAACACACACACACACACACACACACACACACACACACACACACACACACACACACACACACACACACACACTGCGGTACACATGCATCAAGCTTGGAATTTGAGATAACCATGAAGGCAAAATTAAAGACTCACAAAATAACTCAATTTATGACAGAAAAAATAAATACAAAAAATGAAATATGAAAAAAGGGTTGAGAAAAATTGGCGTGGAAAGAAAATAACGTAAAAAATATATATAAGAAAATAGCATTACTCAATTTACGAAAGAAAAAAAGGGAAAAATACATAAACGAAAATGAAAAAAAATAAAGAATAAATAAATGGCGTAAAATGAGTACAAGAAAAATATGATAACGTAAGTAATGATGAAACAAGACAGAAAAATGGAATAAATAAATGTATAAGAAAATAACATGTATAAGAAAATTTTGACATGAAGAAATACAAAAACCTGAGAATATAGAAATGCTCAAAAAATATATATAAGACGAAAACGAAGTCGCCATTTTGAGTCTCCACTAATAAAAAAAAAAAAATAACAAGTGGACTAAAAATAATCTAAAAAAAAAAAAAAAAACAAGTCTACAAGTTGCTCAACAAAGAGATGAGAGAGAGAGAGAGAGAGAGAGAGAGAGAGAGAGAGAGAGAGAGAGAGAGAGAGAGAGAGAGAGAGAGAGAGAGAGAGAGAGAGAGAGAGAGAGAGAGAGAGAGAGAGAGAGAGAGAGTGTACATAACCTCTGACACACACACACACACACACACACACACACACACACCTTAATTATGAATCACGTCGAAGCTTAATTACTGACGTACACATAAGTAAAAAAAAATCTCTCTCTCTCTCTCTCTCTCTCAGCATCTTACTCATTTGCGTCACTCTTAGCGTTTCAATCTTACTTACCTCCTCCTCCTCCTCCTCCTCCTATTCATCATCATCATCAACATCAGGCAACTCGTGGGTGATGAATGAGAAGAAAATGAGAATACCAAGTGGAGAGAGAGAGAGAGAGAGAGAGAGAGAGAGAGAGAGAGAGAGAGAGAGAGAGAGAGAGAGAGAGAGAGAGAGAGAGAGAGAGAGAGAGAGAGAGAGAGAGAGAGAGAGAGAGAGAGAGAGTAAAGGAGAGAAAATTGAAACGTACTGCGATAAGAAGAAGAAGAAGAAGAAGAGGAATTGCACTTACGTAAGGACTTGAGGTAAACAGTTTACTTAAATTTCTGCACATGGCCAGGTTAACTCTCCCTCCTCCTCCTCCTCCTCCTCCTTCACTCCTCCTCCTCATCCATCTGTATCTACTCCTCCACTTTCCTCTCCAGAATCTAATCTATCTCCTCCTCCTCCTCCTCCTCCTCTTCCGTTACTGCAGGTGGAAGGAGGACAAATCGACGTCTTGGTTTGAGAGGAAAAGAGGAAAAAAATAACATCTCGATAAATATTTACAAAGCATCGAGTTTTATCTGGTTTGTCTTGTTTGTTTTCTTTTCGTGTACTTCTTTTTCTTCTTCGTTTTATCTATTCCTTTTCTTCCTTTCCCGTAGCTTACTTTCATTTATTCCACCCTGCTTCCTTTTCCTATTTCTTTTATCTTATTCTGTTTCTACTTCTCTCTTACTTTCTTTACTTAATATTCTTACTTTTCCCTCATTTTCCCTCCTTTGGTCGTTAATTTCTTCTTTCTAATTATTTTTTTTCTTGATCCTCCAACCTTTCTTTTCCTTTTCCTTTCATGTTTTTTTTCCATCCGTCTTCCTTCATTTCTTTTTCTTCCCTCTTCTTTCTCCGTTCATCTCCTCCTTTCTTTCGCTCCTTTACTTCCCTTTTTCTTTGTTTATTTCGTCCTTTCTCTCCTTTGTTGTACTCCGATTTTTTCCTCTTCCAATTTCTTCCGTTCTCTTCATTTATTCATTTTCCATCATTCTCCTATTATTTCTCTATTTTTGTCCCATTTCTTCATTCATTTCATTTCCATTTTTCTTTTTCACATCTTCCTTCCTTCATTTCTTAATTTGCTATGTACCTTTTCTTCCCCTTTTCCATTATTTTCTTTTCGTTTCTCCCTTTTCTTCTTTCTTCCTTCCTTCCTTCGTGACCTCCTTCCTTCGGGACCTCGACCAATAAACACCAGACTCTTGACCTCCATAACGACGATAAGAACTTTAAACGTCATTCTTTCTCTTATACTTTTTTCTCTTTATTTTTCATCGTTTTTTGTAGCTTATCTGTGCTGCTTCTCTCTCTCTCTCTCTCTCTGTGTGTGTGTGTGTGTGTGTGTGTGTGTGTGTGTGTGTGTGTGTGTGTGTGCTACGTTTATGCCGATTTTGACCTTCATTGATTTTGTAATGTATTTCAATTTCAATTTCTCTCTCGTCGATACAATCAATTCACATCATTTTTCACACTATTTTATTAAGGTTGATGAAGGATGGAGAGGAAGGATGGGGAGGAAGATTAGGGGAAGTATCGCCCAATATTTACATCCCCAATCCCCAAGTGTCCCAAATTTCCCCATTCACGCCTCGACCTCCCTCCTCTCTATTTCTCCCAAAAACAGAACTTAGCCTTTTATCCTGTTTCTCTAATTTCTTTCATTCATTCTCTCTCTCTCTCTCTCTCTCTCTCTCTCTCCTTTCTCTCCTTTCCTGTCTTTTTATTCCTTTCCTCCCTTTGCTTTCCTTTCTTTCCTCCCTTTGCTTTCCTTTCTTTCCTCCCTTTCCTCCCGTTTCCTTTCCTTTCATCTTTTTATTCTTTTCTTCCTTCCATTCCACTTTCTTTCCATCCCTTTCCTTCATTTTAAATTCCCTTCCTTTCCTCTTTGTTTTCATTTCCTTTCGTCCCCTTCATTTCATTTTTCATCCTATTCTTTTCTTCCTTCCATTCCACTTTCTTTCCATTCCTTTCCTTCATTTTAACTTCCTTTCCTCTTTGCTTTCATTTCCATTCGTTTTTCCTTCTTCATCTTCTCTTCCTTTCCCTTCCTCTTTCTTACCTTCCTTGTTCCTCCTTTTCCTCCTGTTCTCTTTCATTACCTTTTCCTTTTCAACCTTCTCTTCCTCTGTTTCCTTCCGTTGTCTTTCTCTCCTCTTCCTTTTTCTTCACACTCCTTCCTTGCCAATCCTTACCTTCCTGTTCCTATCCTTCCTTCCCCTTACCTTCCTCTCCCTTCCCTTCCTTCCTCTTACCTTCCTCTCTCTTTCCTTGCCACCCCTTACCTTCCTCTCCCTTTCCTTGTCACCTCTTACCTTCCTCTCCCTTCCCTCCCTTCCCCTTACCTTCCCTTCTTTCCCCTTACCTTCCTCTCCCTTTCCTCCTCCCTCCTCCCCACTTGCCTTCCAACCCTCCCCTCTCCTGGTTCCTATTGAATAATCTAAAAATAGACTGCCTTACCTACTTCGCCCCCCCTCCCTCCTCTCACCCTCTCCTCCCCCTCCCTCCCTCCCTCTCTCCTTCCCTCCCTCCTTCGTTCCTTTGTAATGTATAATACTTTACCTTCGTATTCTCTTTTCCTTCCACCTGGAGAAGAAAGAACAGGAGGAGGAGGAGGAGGAGGAGGAGGAGGAGGAGGAAAAGAAAATCAGCAAGGGAGATAAAAGGAATAAAGTAAAACGTTATGAAAGAAAACAAGACCAAAAAAACGGAGGAGGAAAAGGAAAAGTAGATGAGAAAGGAGAAGGAAGAGAAGGAAGAGGAAGAAAAAGGCAGCAAGAAAGAAGACAAAGCAATAGGAAGAAAACGATGAGAAATGAAAATAAAAACAGAGGAAAAGAAGATAGAGAAGTTGGAGAAGGAAGAGGAGGAGGAAAAGAAGAGCAAGAAAGGAAATAAAAAGGAACAGAAGGGAATACATGAGAAATAAAATAATACAAGACAACGGAAAATGAGGAAAAGAAGACGAAATAAAAAACAGATAAGAAGGAAAATAAAACCAAAAGAATATGATGAAAAGGAAGAGAAGGAAAACATAATTAGAAAACAGAACCAACACAAACCTGAGGGAGCAAAAACAGGAAGAAAAGAGGAAAATGGAGAAAAAGGAGGAGGAAGAACGAGGAAGAAGATGGAGATAAGAAGGGATACAATACCTTACGCAAGCCTCCCTTTAAGACAGGTAACAGAAAACGCAATCGAGGTTGTGTGTGTAGTATTACTGATGAAGGGGAAGAGGAAGAAGGGAGGAAGGGGGAAAGGAGGCAGAGGAGAAGGGGGGGAAGGGAGGAGGAGGAGGAGGAGAAGGGAGGAAGGGAGGCGGAGGAGGAGAAGGGGGGGAAGTGGAGTCGGGGGGAGTGAATGACAACATGCTGGGGCTTCAGTAGCTAGGCGAGGAGGAGGAGGAGGAGGAGGAGGAGGAGGAGGAGGAGGAGGAGGAGGAGTTAGTACACTTGTTAGGTTTGATGGGGAGAAGACGGGGCTGCCTCACACACCTCCACGAATTTGAGAAGAGGAGGAGGAAGAGTAGGAGTAAGAGGAGGAGGAGGAGAAGAGGAGGAAAGGAGGGAAAGTCATGTTCATAAAGGTGCGTTTCAGATCAATGGGAATTAACTCTCTCTCTCTCTCTCTCTCATTATTTGGTCATTTAAATACATGAGTTTAAACAGTCCTGATTGGAAGCCGAGATGGTGGTGGTGGTGGTGGTGGTGATAGTGATGGTGGTGAGGGCTTGTAGTGGTGATTGTTACGAATTTCTTGTTGTTGAGCGATATAGTAGGTAGTTTTGGTGATGATAGTAGGTGGGAAGTAGTGGGAAGGTGATGGTGGTGGTTGAAGTGGTGTTGGTGTTGGTGTTGGTGGGGTTGGTGGTGTTGTGGGTGGTGGTGTTGGGGGTGGTGGTGGTGTGGGTGGTGGTGGTGGTGGTGTGGGTGGTGGTGGTGGTGGTGGTGGTGGTGGTGGTGGTGGTGGTGGTGGTGGTGGTGGTGGTGGTGGTGGTGGTGGTGGTGGTGGTGGTGGTGGTGGTGGAGATGGTGGTGGTGGTGGTGGTGGAGATGGTGGTGGTGGTGGTATTGATCGTGGCTCCTGTCCTTCCAAGGTTAATTGGGGACGAGAAGGAACCTGGCACACCTTGCTTACCTGAACACACACACACACACACACACACACACACACACACACACACACACACACAAACCCTTACAAATACATCATACATACATCACAGTGAAAGACCTGCATTCTCTCTCTCTTTTTTCTCTTTCTCTACATCTTTTTTTTCTCTCTTACTCATTCCTTCTCTATTTTCTTTCTTTTTACTTTCCTCAGTCCTCTCTCTCTCTCTCTCTCTCTCACACACACACAATAAAGCAAGGTGTCCACAATATCACACACATTTCCCACACGTATAAAGTCATTAATTTTCTCTCACATCATTACTCACTCTCTCACTCTCACTCTCTCACAACCATCCATCGACTCCCTCACTCCCTCACTCACTCTCCCTTTCATTCCCTATACCTGCCTTTCCCTTTCACTTACCTGCATAGTCACTCTTTTTGTGCATTTTCTTTCTTAATATTCTTCCTCCTTCATTTTCTCTTTTTCTTGTCTATCTCTATTTATCTCACTCCCTCCTTAGTCAGTTTCTATAATCTTTTTTAATATTCTCTTTTCTCCTTTCTCGTTGCTTCCCTCCGTTTTTTTTTTCTTTCTTTCTTTCCCTCACTCTGTTCTCTCCTTTCCTGTCTTTCTCTCCTTCTCTTCCACTCACCTTCTTATTTTTCAATCATTCCTTCTTTATTTTCTTTCTTTATATTCCTTCTCAGTCTTACTTTCCTCTGTCAACTCTTCAATTTTTTTCTTTCTTTATTTCCCTCATTCTGTTCTCTCCTTTCCTGTCTTTATCTCTTTCTCTCCCACTCACCTTTTTAATCATTCCTTCTTCATTTTCTTTCTTTATATTCCTTCTTGGTCTTACTTTCTTCTGTCTGTTTTTCATTTTTTTTCTTTCTTTCTTTCTTTCCCTCATTCTGTTCTCTCCTTTTCTGTCTTTATCTCTTTCTTTCCACTCACCTTCTTAATAATTCCTTCTTCATTTTCTTTCTTTACATTCCTACTTGGTCTTACTTTCTTCTGTCCATTCTTCATTTTCTCTCTTTCTCTGTCTCCCTCTTTCACTCACTTTTACTCTCCCTTTTTCTCTCTCCCTCTTTCACTCACTCTTACCCTCTCTTTTTCTGTCTCTCTTTCACTCCCTCTTACTTTATCTTTTTCTCTCTCCCTCTTTCACTCATTCTTACTCTCCCTTTTTCTGTTTCTACCTGTCTTTCAATCTCACTTCTTCTCTATCTTCTTTTTTACAGTTCTCTCTCTCCTCTCACTTCTCTCCCTCCTCACTCCGTCTTTCTCTCCCTTTACTCTCTATATCTCCCTCACTCCATCAATAATCACTCCCTCACTCCCTTATTTATGCATTCACTCCCTCCACTCCTAACTACTTCGCTATTCCTTTTCGCTTTTTTATCTTATCCATTTATTCATCCCTCCCTCTCTCTTCCTCCTTCCTTCCTTCTATCACTTCCTCCCTTATTCACTAGTTCACCTTATCTGTCTATTCATTCATTCCTTCTCTCACTCACTCCTCCCGAATTCAGCCTCACGTTCTCTTTCCTCACTTTCGTCTTCTTCATCTTCTTCATCTATTTATCGACCCACCCGTCCTTCCCTTCCTTCATTTTCCTCCTCATTTTCCATCTCTTCTTCTTCCCTTTTTCCCTCTCCTCTTGCATTCAATTTCCACGTCACAATTCTCCCTTCTCCCTCATTCACCCTTCCTTATGCACACACACCTTTCCTTCTCCCTCATTCACCCTTCCTTCTCCCCCACTCTCCTCTCCTTCTTCCCTTCTTCACCCTTCCCTTCCATTCATTTTCCCCGTCCGTTCCAGCCTCATCGTTTAAAGAGTTCCCGGCTAACGCGACTCCATGATTGATTGATCCGAAAAACTTCATAATTTATGGCCTCAAGTTTTGCTTATTATCCCGAATGATGGCCGCCGGGAGGGAGGGAGGGAGGGAGTGGTGGGTAGTGTTAAGGTATATTCCTCCATTCCCTCTCTTTTTTCTCTCTTCTTTTCCTCCATTCTTTCTTTTCTTCTATTTTTCCTCTCCTATTCCTCTATTTTCCTTTCTTTCCTTCCTTCTTTCTTTCTTTCTTCTGTTCATTCTTTCTTCCATTCAATAGTCCTTCTTTCTTTCTTTCTTTCACCTTCCTTCCTTCCTTCCTTCTTTATTTCTTTCAAATTTCTTCCTTTCCCTTCCTTTCCTTTCCTTTCCTTTCCTTTCTCTTCTCTTCCCTTCTCCTACTCATGCACACATATCATAGAAAAGAAAAAGAGAGAGAGAGAGAGAGAGAGAGAGAGAGAGAGAGAGAGAGAGAGAGAGAGAGAGAGAGAGAGAGAGAGAGAGAGAGAGAGAGAGAGAGAGAGAGAGAGAGAGAGAATGAAAAAAAAAACTTTCCTATCACCCTCCCTCTCACCTCCCACGCCACAAAGTCAATATTTCATGAAACTTTGACAGAGAAAAAAAATAAAACCCTTTCTCTGCCCATTCAAAAACTTAAGAGGGAAGAAAAAGGGACGAAGAATGGGGAGAAAAGACGACAGAAGAGAGAAGGGGACGAGAAACGGGTAAGGAAGAGAGGAGAAGAGATAAGAGGGGAAAAAAGGGGAAAGAAAAGGCTAAGAGATAAAACGGGAGGAAGAAAGGGGAGGGAAGAGAATAGAAGAGATAGAAGGGGGCGAAAAAAGGGAAGGAGGAGGTTAGCAGTGATAGAAAGGGATAAAAAAAAAAGAAGTGTAGAAAAGTGAGAGAGAGAGAGAGAGAGAGAGAGAGAGAGAGAGAGAGAGAGAGAGAGAGAGAGAGAGAGAGAGAGAGAGAGAGAGAGAGAGAGAGAGAGAGAGAGAGAGAGAGAGAGAGAGAGAGAGAGAGTAAAGAAGAGAATGGGAAGGAGGGATGAAAAGGATAAGAAAAATAATTGATGGAAAGGATGAGAAACAGAAGCACAGGAAGGAATAGAAAACAACAAGAGAAGGGATGAGAATTTAGGCTTTGAGGAGAAAGGAGAGGAAGGAAATATGATAAGAAAGGAAGATGAGAGAAAGAAGAAAACAAGTGATGAAATTATAAAAAAACAGAAAGAGCGGAATGAATAGAAAACAAAAAAAGGAAGGGAAAAGAACTTAGATTTAGTGAAGAAAAAGGAAGGGAAAGTGAGATAAGGGCAAGGGAAGGGAAAAAAAAGGTGAGACAGGAGGATAAACAAGCGATGAAAAGCTGAACAAGAAGACAAGAATGAATATAACGAAAAGAGGAGAAAAAACAACTTAGATTTTTTGAAAGGAAAGACGAAGGGAAAGTGAAACGAAGGCAAGAGAAGCGATAACATGAAAGGAGAGAGAAGGAAACAGAGAATAAATTATGAGAAACAGAAAGAAAAAGAAATAGAAGAACAGGAGAAAGGAAAAGATAGTATGCGCTGTGAGGAAAGGAAAGAAGACGAGGAAACGGGAAAGTGAGGGGAAGGGAAAGGAAAGGGAAGATGAGATGGGAAACTGAGGGGAAGGAAAGGGATGGGAGGACAAAGTATGGAAAGAAAAAGGAGAGTATTACGCGTAGTGAAGAAAGGAAAGAAGGAAAGGAGAGAGGAGGGCAAGAGAAGATGAGGAAATGGAAAAGTGACGGAAAGGAAAAGGAAAGGGAAGATGGGATGGGCAACTGAAGGGAAAGGAAGTGGAAGGGAAGACAAAGTAAAGGGAGAAAGAGGAGGGGAAGAAGAGGGGATGAAAGGGAGGAAGGAGGAAGTGACAACAAGCTAATATTAACATGATAACCAAGTAAAATTCATAAAAGACGTGGAACAAAAGGAGGAACTTCGCTAAATAATAAACGGGAACTCGACAGAAAGAAAGAGACTGAGAGAGAGAGAGAGAGAGAGAGAGAGAGAGAGAGAGAGAGAGAGAGAGAGAGAGAGAGAGAGAGAGAGAGAGAGAGAGAGAGAGAGAGAGAGAGTCCCTTCCTCCTCTTATTTCCTCCTCCCATCTCCTCCCCATTAGCTACAAGTCCTCCCCATCATTCTCCCTGACCTCACGCGGCGACAGTTGTAGAGGAAAAGGAGGAGGAGGAGGAGGAGGAGGAGTAAAATAAAAATACAAATCCGATATAAAAAAAACTACATTACGAATACAATATAAAAAATGAAAATAGAAAAGGAAAAGGAAAAAAAATGAAAGGAGAAGGAGGAGATGATGATGATGATGATAGAGAAGGAGGCAGAAGAACAGTAACAAAACTAAATAAAAAAAAACGGATAACAATAGAAAAAAATATAAGGAATAGAAAATCAACATACGAAAAAACGAAAAAAATTATACAAAATGAAAAAATGAAAATAATACAAAATACGATAAAAACATGAAAATGTAAAAGGGAAATGAAAAAAATGAAAGGAATAATAGCAAAAAATGAAGGAATAGAAAATCAAAATACGAAAAAACGATAAAAAAATAATAAAAAATGAAAGAATGAAAACAAAACAAAAATGCAATAAAAAATAAGAAAGGGAAATGAAAAAAAAAATCAAAGGAATAATTGAAAAAAAATAAGGAATAGAAAACGACATACAATAAAAATGAAAGAAAATAATAAACACTGAAAGAATGAGATTAAAACAATATTCAATAAGAAAGAAAATACGAAAGGGAAATGAAAGAAAATGAAAGGAATAATTGCAAAAAATGAAGGAATAGAAAACAATATAGAAAAAAAAGTGAAAGAAAAAAATAAACACTGACTGAAAGAATGAAAATAAAACAATAATACAATAAAAAATAAAAATACGAAAGGAAAATGAAAAAAAAAAATGAAATGACTGGAGAAAAAATGAAAAATAATAAAAACTGGAAGAATGAAAAAAAAGATACCACATAATAACCCGATACGAACGAAGAAGAAAGAAAAACACTAGATAAAAGACTAAGAGAAAAAACAAACAAAAGAAATGAACAAATATATATAAGTACAGATAAAACACATCAAATCACTCCCTTCCCGCATAAAGTAGGAAGGGAATAACCGATACATTGTGAGTAGAAAAAGAAAACATTGACATTCGGTTTAACATAGTGGCAATGTGTCTCAACTTAGCACGCAGACTCCGAATGTATGAGAAATGTGCTCTCTCTCTCTCTCTGTTATCTAATATGAGTGATAATGAATCGAAGTCAGTGGGTCGTTTTGTAATCTTTTTTTTTTTCTTCTTCTTCTTCTTCTTCTTCTTTTTCAACGTTCTTTTTTCTATTTTTTCTTCTCTTTCTTCTATGTTTATTTTTTTCTATATTTTACGTTCTCTTGTTTCTCTTGCATAATATCCTTTTCTTCTTCTTCTTCTTCTTCTTCTTCTTCTTCTTCTTCTTCTTCTTCTTCTTCTTCTTCCTCGGTCGGACATCCATTAGCAACACAAGAGGAATCGATGGCGCTTAAAGAGAAGAGGAAGAAGAAGAAGAAGAAGAAGAAGAAGAAGAAGAAGAAGAAGAATAGGGAACCGACGAAAAGGGAGCATATTTCGTTTTAATGGCGGTCGTGGAGGAGGAGGAGGAGGAGGAGGAGAAGGAGAAGGAGGAGGAGGAAGAGGAGGAAGAAGAGGAGGAGGAGAAGGAGGAGAGGGGGAGGGTATTCGCACGGCTGTCAATACCTGTACGGAAAAGGAGGAGGAGGAGGAGGAGGAGGGCTAAAAATAGAAGAGCGACGACGATGACGATGATGAAAACGACGATTATGTGAGAGAGAGAGAGAGAGAGAGAGAGAGAGAGAGAGAGAGAGAGAGAGAGAGAGAGAGAGAGAGAGAGAGAGAGAGAGAGAGAGAGAGAGAGAGAGAGAGAGAGAGAGAGAGAGAGAGAGAGAGAGAGAGAGAGAGAGAGAGAGCAAATACAGTCTGCACTTTCGTGAAAATATATAAAAAAATGAAGGAAGGAAGAAAGAAATACAGAAAAAAGGAAGGAAGGAAGGAAGGAGGGCAGAAATAAATAAACAAGGAAGGAAAGAAAAGGAGATAAGACGAAAGTAGGAAAAAAGAAAAGAAAGAAAAAAAAGGACAGAAGGAAAGAAGACGATGCAGGAAGAGAGGAACACGAACAGAGAGAAGGAGAAAAAGGAGGAGGGAGGAAATAAATAAACCACCAAAGAAAGACAGGAATAAAGAAGGAAAGAAAGGAGATAGGGTGAAAGAAGAAGGAGAAAGACGAACCAAGAAAAGAAACATGAACAAAGAGAGGAAGGAGGGAAGGAGAAGGGAGGAAAGGGAGAAGAGGAAGGAGAGGAGGGAGGGAAGGAAGGTAGAAAGGTCAGACGGTAATTAATGAGGGAGGCTGACCACAAATTACAGGTACACTGCAGGTAAAGGTCTGAGCGAGGGAAAGAAGGAGGGAGGGAGGGAGGGAGGGAGGAAGGAAGTAAGGAAGGAAGAAAGAGCGGAAAGAAAGAAGGAAAAGGCGAAGGAAGGAGAGTGAATTAATTAGGGAGGGAGGGAGGAAGGAAGAACGGAAGGAAGGAAAAGGGGAAGGAAGGAGAGTGAATTAATGAAGGAAAAAAATAAGTAGGGAAGGAAGGAAGGGAGTGAAGGGGGGTGGGAGGGAGTGAAAAGAAAGAAAGGGAGGAAAAAGTGAAGGAAGGAAAGTGAATTAGGTAATGAAGGATGGAAGGGATGAAGGAAGGAAAGAAAGAATGAAGGAAGGAAGGAAAAAGGGAGAGGCAGTCTACACAATACACCCTTGCAGTCACCACCACCACCACCAACAACAACAACAACAACACCATCACCACCACCACCACCAACAACAACAACAACAACAACAACAACACAAAAGGCAAGCTTGATTCTCACTTTATGGTTTTCAATATTAAAAGCTTCACAACATATCTCAATAAAATACCTCCTCCTCCTCCTCCTCCTCCTCCCCAGGCCTCTTCTTCCTTCCGTTAGCTTCCCTTATAGCACTTAACAAAGGCGAGGAGGAGGAGGAGGAGGAGGAGGGTCTATTTTGCGAGGGAGTAGAGGAGGAAGGAAGGCAAGGAAATAGTTATAAAAGAAGGGGAAGGAGGAGAAAGAAGAGGAGGGAAGAAGAGGAGGAGGAGGTGCGAAAGGAAGGAAGGAATTAAGTGTGGCGGGGAGGTTAAAAAGGGAGGAACGGAAGTAGGAAGAAAAGAAGGGGAGGAAGGGAGGAAGGAAGGAAGGAAGAGGGGACGGAGAAAGGAGATAAACGTGAGGGAAGAAAAATAGGAAACAAAAAAGAAAGGTGAGAAAGAAGAGAGGAAGCAAGGAGGGAGGAAGAGGAAGAGGAGGAAGGAGGTAAAAATGAAGGGAGGGAGAGAAAGGAAGCAAAACAGGAGGAAGAGGGAAGGGAAAAAGGAGGGAAGAAGAGGAGACTAAGCAGATGGTTGGAAGGAAAAAGTGAGAGAAAGAAGGAGAATGTAAGAGAATGTAAGAGGGGAGGAGAGAAGGAAGGAGGGAG
>NW_026111937.1:237500-247500 GCF_024679095.1 Eriocheir sinensis
GAAAATAGGAAGGAGGGAAGGAAGGTAGGAAGAAAGGAAGGGAGGAAGGGACGGAGGAATCAAGAAGGAAGGGTGAAAAGAAAGGAAGGAAGGAAGGGAAGCAGGTAAACAGGTAAAAAAAAGGAAGGAAGGAAGAAAAGAAGGTAACGAAAGAAAGAATGAATGAAAGAAAGGAAGGAAGGATAGAAAGAAGTTGGAAAGGAAGGAAAAAAAGGAAGTAACAAAGAAAAGAAAGAGACTGAAAGCAAGACGGGCGAAAGAAAGGAGAGAAAATAGAAACAAACAAAGCAAAACAAAAGAATAAAAGGTCACAAAAAAAGGTAAAAAGGAAAAGAAAGAGAAACGAAGACAGAATAAGAAATAGGAACCACAGTGAGGAGGAAAATGAGGTCAGAGCGAGGAGCAAGCACGCCCAGGTAAACACAGGTGATGGGAAAGCGATGTCACAGGTGTATAATGAAGGTGATCCTGCCCCCCACGCCTCGAATGGCACAGGTGAGCAATTAGGGAGAGCTGACCCCGGGGAACAGTGAAATTAGGCGCCCCATGAACGTACGTATACACACACACACACACACACACACACACACACACACACACACACACACACACACGACAACCGGAAAAGAGGGAAAAGAATGGAAAAAAGATAGTTAGATATAGATAAAAAGATAGTTAGATAGAGAGATAGATGGAAGGATAGATAGATGGATAGATAGAGAGTTACTGAAAGAGAGAATGGAACAAAATTAAATAAGAATGAGAAAGAGGAAAGGAAGAGAGGAAGGGAGGTTTGAAGAGGAAGGGAAATAATAAAAGACGAAAGTAAGAAAATAAAAGGAGAAAGTGAAAAGAATGGAGAAAAGTACGAGAGAGAGAGAGAGAGAGAGAGAGAGAGAGAGAGAGAGAGAGAGAGAGAGAGAGAGAGAGAGAGAGAGAGAGAGAGAGAGAGAGAGAGAGAGAGAGAGAGAGAGAGAGAGAGAGAGAGAGAGAGAGAGAGAGAGAGAGAGAGAGAGAGAGAATACAACCAAAGTCCAGAGAGGCAAAACGGAATGCCACTCGAGAATCAAAGAATAAATGAAAAATAAAAACTATTAAATTCCCTTTGTAGTCCGCTTTTACGGCCTTTGTCCCTCCGGCGAAAAAAATGAGAGAGAGAGAGAGAGAGAGAGAGAGAGAGAGAGAGAGAGAGAGAGAGAGAGAGAGAGAGAGAGAGAGAGAGAGAGAGAGAGAGAGAGAGAGAGAGAGAGAGAGAGAGAGAGAGAGAGAGAGAGAGAGAGAGAGAGAGAGAGAGAGAGAGACACACACACACACACACACACACACACACACACACACACACACACACACACACACACTGACCAACTGACTGACTAACTGCGATTGAAAGACTGATTAAAAGAAAGGAAGGAAGAAAAAAAAGAAAGAAAGAAAGAAAGGAAGGAAGGAAGGATGGAAAGGAGGAAGGAGGGAAAGAAAGAAAGAAAGAAAGAAAGAAAGAAAGGAAGGAAGAAAGGAAGGAAGGATGGAAAGGAGGAAGGAGGGAAAGAAAGAAAGAAAGAAAGAAAGAAAAGAAGGAAGGAAGGAAGGATGGAAAGGAGGAAGGAGGGAAGGAAGGAAGAAAGGAACTAACTGAAATACGGGAAAAAAGTGAAAATAGAAGAGCAAAAAGAGATATGGAAAGGAGAAAAGATAAATATAAAAAAAACGGACGATGAAATAAATAAAACAAATGTAAAAAAAAGAGAAAACGACAAGAAATAAATAAAAAACGAAATAAAAAAAAACATCTCATAATACCAGAACATTTATCAATAAGGAAGGAACGGGATGATGATGATGATGATGATAATGATGATGTTGATGATGATGAGGAGGAGGAGGAGGAGAGGAGGTCAAGGAGTCTAGCGTCGAAAGATCACGAACAAAAAAAAACAAAACAAAAATGAAAACCTAAAGAAAGAAAAAAAAACTAAAGAACAGAATAGAAAAAGGAGGAGGAGTCACGGCAGGAGGACGAGGAGGAGGAGGAAGATGAGGAGGAGGAGGAGGAGGAGGAGGAGGAGGAGGAGGGCGGTGCGTATTGATCCTGAGCAAGTCGGTTGAGGAGAGGCCTTCCCGACACCCTCACAGTCACAACACAGTCCAGCTGATCACCAGGAGGAGGAGGAGGAGGAGGAGCAGGAGGAGGAGGTGAAACAAAAGAAGAAAAAGGAAGAGACAAAAAATGAAAAAGGAAGTGTGCAGGAGGAGGAGCAGGAGGAGGAGGAGGAGGAGGAGGAGGAGGAGGAGGAGGAGGAGGAGGAGCAGGAGGAGGAGGTGAAACAAAAGAAGAAAAAGGAAGAGACAAAAAATGGAAAAGGAAGTGTGCAGGAGGAGGAGCAGGAGGAGGAGGAGGAGGAGGAGGAGGAGGAGGTGGAAAAGATGGAGGAGGAGGAAGAAACATATGAATCGCATCTCCCTCTTTACTTTGCCAGCGCCCCCCCGCCTCTCTCTCTCTCTCACTCTCATGCTTAGGGCGTAAGGGAGCAACAGTTTCTGACGCCTAGGCCTTATCCCTCCTCCTCCTCCTCCTCCTCCTCCTCTTCCTCCTCCTTATGGATAAAGTGGATAAGGATAAACAAGGTAATATTCCTCTTTTATATCCCTCTTCTCCTCTTCCACCCTCTTTCCCCTCTTCTTTAGTCCCCTATTCTCTCCTCTTATAGCCTCCACTTCCTTTCTTTATTCAGGTTTTGCTTTTTTGTTTTAGTGCCCCCTCACGCCTCCCTCCGCCCCCCCCTCTTTACCGGGCCAAGCGTGAATTTTTAGGGTGGCAGGTGTGCAGGTATTCCAGGTAAGCCGTGTGTGTGTGTGTGTGTGTGTGTGTGTGTGTGTGTGTGTGTGTGTGTGTGTGTGTGTGTGTGTGTGTGTGTGTGTGGTGGTAGTAGTAGTAGTAGTAGTGGTAGTAGTAGTAGTAGTAGTATCAACAGTAGTAGAAGTCGCAGTAGAAGGAACAAGAGCAGGAGGAGGGAAAGGAGGAGAAGGAGGAAACGGAGGAGAAGGAGGAGGAGGAGGCGGCTGAGTAGCAAAAACAACAACAAAAACAAAACTCCAGGTAACATATATCAGGACCGTGACACCTGGGACCCCCCACCCCCCTCCTCCCCCACACACAGGTAGCCAGCCACCCAGAAACGGCAGGTCACCGTTCCACACGCCACCCACACTCACGACTCCACCCACACACACACGCACCCTTTGCCTACCCATCCAGACACACACACACACGCACACACACAGACACACCCTTCGCCTACGAACCCACACATACACCCACGCGTTCCCTTCCTCTCCCAACTATCATCAATATAACTTTTTTCCCAATTTTATACCTTTTCTTTCTGTTCCATCTCTATAAATCTAACCTGTAGCTCTTTTTGTTATGCTTTCCCTTCCTTCTTTCTTTCTTCCCATCTACACCTTCCCTAGCTTCATACCGGCTTCATCATAACTTGTAACTATCATCTACCCCTTCATCCTCTCTCCCCTATCTACACAAGCACCCATTCTTTACACCCATCACCAGAAGCTTATATTTACACTCATCTTTTTTCCTCTCCCTTCCATTCACACTATCTCCCCTATCCTTACACTCCCATCTACACAACACACTATTTGCACCCATTTCTTGATCTTTTTCTCCCTATCCACAGCAGCCACCCATCCCTTCATCCTCTTCCCCTATCTACAGTACACCAGCATCCATTCCTTATCCCAATCCAGAACCAGAAGCCTCCTCTCGCATCCACCCTCCATCTTCTTCCTCCCATTTTCTCCATTTCACCAATCAACACCCACCTCCTCCCCACACTCATTTCACCCATGCCACCCACCCGTCACCCACACAAGCTCTGGGTCATGGCAGAAGGCAGCTACCTCACCCAGCTACTCATTCCTCCCCCGCTAACTTATCTTTGCTCTCCTCCACTCCTTATCTTCCCTCTCCTCCTTCTCCTCCTCCTCCTCCTTCTCTTCCTCATCATCTTCACCCTCCATCTTCTCTCTGCTATACCTCTTATCTTCCCCCCCCTTCCCTGTATCTCTTCCCCATCACCTCCTCCTCTTCAGCCTTCCTAAAAAACGTGACATTAACATAACAACACGAGCCACGAGCCGGTCACTTGACACCATTTCTAAGGGTTTGTGGAGCGAGTGCAAGCACCTGATTAGGGAAAAATAAGGTGATTCTTGTATCTGTGGTAAACCTGACTTCCTTATGCCGAAGTGTGTGATGAGGTGTTTCTTGTATCTATGAAAAACTTACCTCATTTATGATTGTGTGTTGTTTTGTTGTATCTATAAAAAAACGCAAATAATCACAGGAAGAATAAAAAGGATAAAGGAAAGGGAATCGAAATAGAGGAATATAAAAGAGAACGGAGAAGGATGGTAAGTGAAGGAAGAGAAAGAAGAGAAATGAAAAGAAGAAAGGGTAGAGAAATAATTGTTTGTGCGTAATGCGTTTTTTTTTTTTTGGGGGGGGGGCTAGAAAAATTAACTTATTGTCTACTATGAAAAATATATGAACTTTCCTTTATCTGATTTTTTTTTCCTTCCTTCTCATTTCCGTATTTATTTTTTTATGTATCTGTTTCCTCCTTTTAACATCTTTCTATCTCTTAAATACTTTCTACTTTCTTAATAATCAACGACGAGCAATTTCACTTATCATTCTTATTCTTCTTTTTACTCCTACAGTCCTTCCATACTTCTTTAATCCTCTTCTTATGTTTTCTTTCCTTTCTTCATCGCCTTAATTCAGTAAAGAAGGAGAATTAATGAAGCGTCAGAATGTAAGAGTTTGTCCATTAGATTAAGGCAAAGAAAACGGGAGACGGGCTGGACAGGACACATTCAACACCCTTTTTGTTCCTTTATTTGCTTTCTTGACTGGGATTGCTTCTCTATTCGTTTTTTATTTTTATTTTACTTGTTCTCGTTCTTCTTACTGTTTCTTCTTTTCCTCACCTTCTTTCTTTTTTTTCCGCTTCACTTTTTCTTCCTCTATATTGTATTCTCCTATCACTCTTTCCTATTTTTCTTCCCTTATTTTCACTGCACTTTTCTTCCTCTTCCTCTCTATACCATTCTTCTACCACACTGTCTTTTATTTCCTTCCCTTTTTTCTTTTCAGTTCACTTCATTTTCTATTCCTTCTTCTTCCTCTTATTTTTCTTCCCTTTCCTCTTTTCCCTTCTCTTTTCTTTATCCTTATTCTTCTTTCTACGGTTTTTACTTTGATTTTCTTTCTTTTCGTTTATCTGTTTTTTTCTTATACTTTATCCACTTTCTTTTTCATTTCATATCCTTTTTATTTTTTTTTTCATTTCATCTTTTCTTTTTCTTCTTCTTCTTCCTCTTCTTTTTTTTCTTCTTCTTCACCTTCGGCAGCGGCTCTTCTGTTATTCTTCGAGTGTTGTGAGGCGAGGAGAGACCATATTGATCACCTCTCTCTCTCTCTCTCTCTCTCTCCTTTCCTATTCTTGCTCTTTCTCGGTCTTTCGTAATCTCTCTCTTTTTCCTCCTTTCTCGACCTTTCTTATTCTTCTCTTCTCCCTCATTTGCTTTCTTCTCTATTAGGTTATCACTCATTCCTCCTCTTCCTCCTCCTGTCTCTTTCTCTCTGACCCTGACCCTTATTTTTTTGTTTCCTTCTCCTCTCCTTTCCTTTGATCCCTTCCTTTTCTTTTATTTCCCCCTTCCTCCCTTTCACTTTGAACTCCTACTCTTTCTCCTTCTTTTCCTTTCTAACTATCATCCTCTTTTTTTTTTTTTTTCAATTTATATCTTCATCTCATTTTTTTTTATTTGTTTCATCTTTTCTGCTTCCTATTCTTCTTCTGCTTCTTCTACTTCTTCTTGTTCACTATTTTACAGGTGTTTGCCCCTCTCATTAGTCTTCCTCCATTTACCTTTTTCCTCCCTGTCTTGCTCCTCTTCTTTTTCCTCCACCTGTCAACCTCCTCCTCTTTTCCTCCATCTGTTATCTTTTTTTCTTTCCCGATCTGTCCTCTTTTTCCTCCACCTGTTCTGATCTCATTTTTTTATCTCTCTTTATCTCCTCCTCCTCTTCTTCCTATTCACTCATCTGTCCTTTTTCTCTACATTTTTTCTTCTCCATTATTCTTTCTCTTGTTTCTTTTTTTTCTTCGTTTTTTCCCTTCACCTATCATTTTTTTCTTCCACTTCTCTCCACTTTTTTTCCTCTTCCTCTTTTTTTTTCCTTACCTGCCCTCATTCTTTTCCTAACCTTCCCGAGAGGCCACTTAGCATTAACTCCTCCTCCTCCTCCTCCTCCCTCCATCGTGTCCTCTTTCGGTGCATGATCGAACGAATGACTTTTTTTTTTTTGGCTTTTCCTGTTTTATTTTTAATCTCGTATTATTTTTACGTTTCTATTTTTCGCGCCTGACACATACCCTTTGACTTTCCCTCTTATTTTTTTTATTTATTTTTTTTTTTTTTTGGTTGTCTATTCGTGCGTCGTCCCTTCTCCTTTTCCTCCTCTATCTTATTTTTTCTTCTTCAATTAATTCTCCATTTTCGTCCTATTTCCTTTTTTTTCTTGTTTCTATAGTTTTCCATTTTTTTTTTGTCATCCCTTCGTTTCTTCTTTCTCAATTCCTTCCTCCTCCTCCTCTTCCTCCTCCTCCTCCTCTTCCTTCTCCTCCTCCTCCTCCCAGATGTCTTTTTCCAGTGCCTAGCTACCTTTTTTCTCAGTAAATTAGAGAGAGAGAGAGAGAGAGAGAGAGAGAGAGAGAGAGAGAGAGAGAGAGAGAGAGAGAGAGAGAGAGAGAGAGAGAGAGAGAGAGAGAGAGAGAGAGAGAGAGAGAGAGAGAGAGAGACCCAGTCCAGCTAAGGGTCTCCCGATCGTCTCGTCTCGACCCAGTTTCTCAAAATATCTAGCAATCAATAATCCATTTAGGTTTCGTCACGGTGCAAGGGTGGTCCTCTCTCTCTCTCTCTCTCTCTCTCTCTCTCACGGTAATTAACACACCTCCATCGAATCGAGTCCCAATTAAATGCAAGTTTCAATATTTTCGAAGACGAGTGAAAAGTCAACACCATCATCACCATCACCACCACCACTGTCACCATCATCACCATCATCACCATCACCACCACCATCATCACCATCACAACCATCACCGTCACTACCACCATCACCACTACAAGATTTAGTAGACCCGTAAAGATAAAATACAGGTGGTGGTGGTGGTGGTGGCGGAGGTGGTTGTAGTGGTGAGGGAGCCTTCAAGAATCAAAGTCGAGCTTTACATTTTTTTCGAGTCGAAGAAAACGGAGCCCCTACCAAGGCAGACTCGGCTAAATGGCTGTCTTCCTGGATGGCTGGATGTAAGGCTGACTGGTTGGCTGGATGTGAGTCTGGCTGGATGGATTTAAAGCTGACTGGATGGATAGATGGGGGAAGAAGGTAATGTCTGGTTGACCGGCTGGCTGACTGGCTGGCTAACTAATGCATGGTTGGCTGATTAACTGGCTACAAGGTTATCTGGTTGGTTCTATGGCTGAGTATCTGACTACCTCGCTGAAATGTTGACTGACGGTATCGCTGGCTGACTGATATGATGGCTAACTATGTGGTTGGGTACATGAATGGCTGTTTGACTTGGATGCCTGACTGTTTTGTTTGATTTTGGCTGACGGACCGCCTGGCTGACTGACTGGTTGGATGACAGACTGGCTGGCTGGCTGAGTGGCTGACTGACTGGCTGACAATTTGACTGGTTGATTAACTGGCTGGTTGGCTAGCTGAAAGACTGATTGCTTGGCTGGCTGGCTGGCTGGCTGAGTGGCTGGTTGGGTGACGGACTGGCTGGCTGGCTGACTGACTGGCTGACTAACTGGCTGGTTGGCTAGCTGAAAGACTGATTGCTTGGCTGACTGACTGGCTGGCTGGCTGGCTGGCTGGCTGAGTGGCTGGTTTGGTGACGGACTGACTGGCTGGCTGGCTGAGTGGCTGACTGACTGGCTGACAATTTGACTGGGTGATTAACTGGCTGGCTGGCTGGCTGGCTGACTGACTGACTGACTGACTGGCTGGCTGGCTGACTGACTGACTGGCTGGCTGACTGGCTGGCTGGCTGGCTGGCTGGCTGGCTGACTGACTGGCTGGCTGACTGGCAGGTTGGTTAGCTAAATGTCTGACCGGATCGCAATAATGATTCATCCTCTGCAATACATTACACCAATTTTTGTGTTTTTTCTTTCTTTCCTTTTTTCCCTCGCATATTATACAACCCTAACTTTTCTTTACATGTATAATCAGTTTTAATCACGATAATCTCCTCCTCCTCCTCCTCCTCCTCCTCCTCTTCCTCCTCCCTTCCAATCTTCCCCACCCACATGACCTTGGCATAAACTCATCCCAGGTGACCTCTAATTACCTATATTATACCTGCGGAACACCTGTGTGGGTGGGGAGTTTTGACCCCCCCCCCCCCCTTCCGTCACGCTTCCACAGTTTTCACGTCTATCACTGTTAATGGTGAAGTAGTTAAGAGGAAACGTGTAATGGCGATGGTGATGATGATGATGATATCCGCCCACCTCTCATTATCTTGCAGCAATTACTTTCATATCTTCCACTAATTACTATTCTATCTAAAAAGAATTACGACAAAAAATACCTTTGCAAATAGGTTTAGATGTGAGGGATGGGAATACTCTCTCTCTAATACACACACACACACACACACACACACACACACACATACACACAAACAGAGAAGAAAGATAAGCAAAGATATTTATAAAGTAATCTGAGCTTTATATCAAATTTTATCGACAAGAAAAAAATAACTGCAAAAATAGAGAAATAAAGGATAAACTAAGTAAAGAAGATGCAAGGTAATTTTCCTCTCTTTTCACGAAACTCTAAAAATGGTCAGTTGGAGAATTTTCTAGACGTGGCGCTCTCTCTCTCTCTCTCTCTCTCTCTCTCTCTCTCTCTCTCTCTCTCTCTCTCTCTCTCTCGGCGTGTGTGGTCGCGTAACCTTCACTCCAGACAAATGAAGAAGTCAGTTTGTTTTCACTGTTTTCTTTCTCAATACTTTCTCTAATTTCTCGTTCTGATGTTTTCTCGTGTTCCTTCTGTTTGTTTTCTTTTGTCTTCTTCTTACATATTATTCCTCCTCCTCCTTTTGTCTTCCTCTTTCTTGATCTTCCTCACTCTCCTGTAGCTTCACTTAACCTCCACCTCCACCACCACCACCACCACCATCCACTACCACCATCCACTACCACCACCACTATCACCACAACCACCACCATCAATGCTTCCATGCTTAGAATTCGTTTTTCTTGCGATGCCACGAAACGACTTCCACACACGCACTCACACACACACACACACACACACACACACACACACACACACACACACAGACACATACACACACCGTCGGTTATGTCTGTAGTGAAAAGAAGCATTACATAATCTTACGGTGGTGAAGGAAGACACGGGGAGGAATGTTGAGGAGGAGGAGGAGGAGGAGGAGGAGGAGGAGAAGGAGGAGGAGGAGAAGGAAGAGGAGGAGGAGGAGGAGGAGGAGGAGGAGGAGGAGGAGGAGGTGGAAGAAGCCTCACTAGAATCATCGTAACGCCGGTCATATTCTCCTCCACTTTCTCTCTCTATTTTGTTTGTATTTGTTTGTTTGTTTGTTACTTCATTGTGCTCTATAGTGTTTTTCTCTAAGTCCGTCTAAGTCTGTCTCGGTCATCCTAATTATCCGTTACTAAAATATCTATAAAAAAATCTAATAAACTAATAATTACACATGACAAAATCTCTAAGTGAAGTTCTCCAGCTTAAGAATTTTTACTAAACCACCAACAATACAAAAGAATGAAGATGAATAAATGAAAAAAAAGGTGAATGACAGGCAGAAATTAAATCGAAAAAAAAATCTTGCATAAGTTTTGAAGGAAGACAATG
>NW_026111937.1:257500-281328 GCF_024679095.1 Eriocheir sinensis
GGGGAGGGTGTTTTATTCAATTTCGTGACTCTATTACTGGATTTGTAAATACGTGTCTTTGTGTGTGTGTTTTTTACCGTTTGAGCTTCTTAGTAGATTAGGAAGGGATTGAAGTTTTAAGGATTTCGTGTTTGTGTTTGTGTGTCTGTGTGTGTGTGTGTGTGTGTGTGTGTGTGTGTGTGTTATTAGTACGTATTATTCAAAATACTCCATAACATTTACAGTTTGCATAATCGAATAAAAGTCCTACATAATTCCATGATAAATAAAATCATAATGCAATAAACATTAATGTTGGTTATGGAGAGAGAGAGAGAGAGAGAGAGAGAGAGAGAGAGAGAGAGAGAGAGAGAGAGAGAGAGAGAGAGAGAGAGAGAGAGAGAGAGAGAGAGAGAGAGAGAGAGAGAGAGAGAGAGAGAGAAACACAGACAAACGGACATGGGCAGGGATAGATCGACAACTGACGGACACAAACACAACGACACTATAGGGACAGACAGACAGGAACGAATGATATGGAAACAGATTGACAGGAGACACGGACGCCCCCCCCCCAAGAAAAAAAACCCACCAGAGAACAGAAAAGCAGAAATACAAATAAAGGAAATCGCCACGTTAGAAAAGAGGTGAAATTCGGGAAAAGTCTCAGAAAAAAACTAAGGAAAAGGAAATACACGTGGAAATACGAAGAGTAAATAAAACACAGAACCAGAAACTCACGAGTGATTCTTAAATTCCTACATGAAACAAAAAAAAAAGGAACAAAAGACAAAAACAGGAATGAGAAAAATAACAAAAAAAAGCTTCCACGTAAATCATAATAAGAAAAGTAGGAAAAAAAAAAGACAAACACAAAACAAAACAATACAATAATAAAAACAAGAACAAATAACTAAGAGCCTCCTAAAAATAGATGGATGAAAAAAAAACAAGAACAGGAAAAACAACTAAGGTAATACCACATCCCGCTAACCAGAACAAATCAGACCACGACAACTCTACGCCCACCGCCTCCGTGATCATGGTAGACGGCGGCACGGGGTGGGTGGGTGGGGTAGGATGGGGTGGGGGGTGGGGGAGGGGGGGGGAGTTGTCACAGGACGCGAGTTGATCAAGTATTGAATAACTTCGGCAAGGCTTCCAACATTGTGCGCCAGTGAAAGGGAACAAAAAAAACATAATAAAGGGACGAGAATCGATGGCCGTGATAAAAGATAGGAGAGAGAGAGAGAGAGAGAGAGAGAGAGAGAGAGAGAGAGAGAGAGAGAGAGAGAGAGAGAGAGAGAGAGAGAGAGAGAGAGAGAGAGAGAGAGAGAGAGAGAGAGAGAGAGAGAGAGAGAGAGAGAGAGAGAGAGAGAGAGAGAGAGAGACTGACTTATCATGAATAAAGAAACATCCATTAGATTCATGTTGTTTTTCTGAGGCTTCGTCATGAAATGCTGCCGAGAGAGAGAGAGAGAGAGAGAGAGAGAGAGAGAGAGAGAGAGAGAGAGAGAGAGAGAGAGAGAGAGAGAGAGAGAGAGAGAGAGAGAGAGAGAGAGAGAGAGAGAGAGAGAGAGAGAGAGAGAGAGAGAGAGAGAGAGAGAGAGAGAGAGAGAGAATGTTTTCAGGTGTGTCAGATTAAAAGACTTCACCATAACTGATATTTAAGTACAAGCTGCAAACAGGTGATCAAGCTAACCTGGTTTTAATTAACACCTGACGAAGCCTAATTAACAAGAAGACGAAATAAAAAAAAACGCAAAATAAAAACACGAAGAAACAAAGGAAGAAAAGAAACAGAGAATTATCAAGACATAAAACACGCGAAAGAAAGAAGATAAGGAAGAAAGAAAAAAATAAGAAAGGAGGAAAAAAAAGTGAGGAAATGAAAAAAAAAACGCAAACTAAAAAAAATAAAGGAAGAAAGGAAGAAAAGAAAGAAACAAATGCTAAGATATCAGACGCGCGCAGGTACAAGAGGTAAAGAGAAAAGAAAGAAAAAAAATAAGAAAGGAGCCAAAAAAGAGAGGATGGGGAAGGAAAATTTATGAGCGAAAATAATCCTGGATAGAAAAAATAGGACACGAAGGAAGAGGAGGAGGAGGAGGAGGAGGAGGAGGAGGAGGTATAAGAGAAAGATGTAAAAGAACAGAGGAAGAAATGCAGAAGGGAAAAAGTCGGAGGAGACGGAGCAAAATAAGAAGAAAATGGAAGGAGGGGAAGGAGAAAAAATAAGAGAGGGAAGATGAAAGAAAAATATCAGAGAAAAGAGAAAATAGGACAAGGAGGAGGAGGAGGAGGAGGAGGAGGACGAAGAGGATGACGACAAAGAAGAAAAAGAAAAAGGAAAAATACGAAATGAACAACAAAAACAAAACGATAAAAAGAAGGAGAAAGAGGAAGAAGAGAAGGAGGAGGACAATAACAAAAACAAAAAAAAAGAGAAAAAGCAAAGGAGAGGAAGAGAAGGAGCACACAACAAAACCAATAACGAAGAAAAGAACACAACAGAGGGAAAGAAAGAGAAAGAGAAACAAGAACCAGCAGAACAGAGATGGAAGGTGGAGGAAAGAAAAGATGGTGTAGACATGAAGGAGGAGAGAGGGAGAGAATAAGGGAGGAAAAGAAATCAGAACAAGCAGAAAAGAGACGGAAGGTGGAGGAAAGGAAAGATGGGGTAGACAAGAAGGAGGAGAGAGGAAGAGAAAAAGGGAGGAAGAGAAATCAGAACAAGCAGAAAAGAGACGGAAGGTGGAGGAAAGAAAAGATGGGGTAGACAAGAAGGAGGAGAGAGGGAGAGAAAAAGGGAGGAAGAAAAATCAGAACAAGCAGAAAAGAGATGGAAGGTGGAGGAAAGAAAAGATGAGGTAGAGAAGATGGAGGAGAGAGGGAGAGAAGAAGGGAGGAAGAGAAACCAGAACCAGCAGGACACTGATGGAAGATGGAGGGAAGGAAAGACTAGAGTGGAGGAGGAGAGAGGGAGAGAAGGAGGAAGGGAGAGAACCACAACCAGCAGGACATTGATGGAAGGTGGAGGGACTTGGGTGGAGAAGGAGAAGGAGAGAGGGGAGGAAGGGAGAGAACCAGAACAAGCAGGACAAGGGTAGTAGGTGGTAGCAGGTGGAGGGAAAGGAAGGAAAAGACTGGGGTGGAGAAGGAGGGAGGAGGAAAAGAAGAAGGAAGGAGAGAGAGAGAGAGTGAAGAAGGGAAGGAGAAAAGGAGAAACCAGAACAAGCAGACAGGGGTAGCAGGTGAAGGGAAGGGAAGGAAAAGACTGGGGTGGAGGAGGAAGAGAAGGAGAGAGGGGAGAGAGCGAAGGAAGGGAGGGAGGGAGGGAGGGAGAGAGAGAGGAGAGGGACGGGGGAGATTGGATGAAATAACGCACAATGCAGACGAAATTAACGGGGACTAAATCAATAGTTTAGAGACCTTCCGCGGACCACAAGAGCGTTCGCAGGACTGGCCGAGTGTGTGTTCTCTGTGTGTTATCTAGCGGCGGGAAGTGACGGGCGGAGGAAAGGAAGAAGGGAGGAAAAGAAAACCAAGATGTCAGCCTGTTTAAAGAAAGAGGACAGGGAGGATAGGGAGAGTAGTAGTAGTTGTAGTAGTTGTAGTAGTAGTAGTAGTAGTAGTAGTATAAAAAAAGACAGCGGAAAAGCAGGAGAAGCAGAAGAAGAAGAAGAAAACAAAACAGAAAAGCAGAAACACAGAAGAAAAGAAAAAAAATTAGGAAAAAAATGTCGCAAAGGAAAAAAAAAGAAACATGGAAAGAAGAAGAGTAAATACATAGAACAAAAACAAGAAGAAGAAGAAGAAGAAGAAGAAGAAGAAGAAGAAAAATTATAGGAAGAAGAAGAAGAAAAGGAAGAAAAAGGAGAACAAGAACAAGAGGAAGAAGAAAAAGAAGAAAAAGAAGAGGAAAAAACAAGAGAATATAAAATAGAAGAAAAAAAGAAGAAGAAGAAGAGAGAGAGAGAGAGAGAGAGAGAGAGAGAGAGAGAGAGAGAGAGAGAGAGAGAGAGAGAGAGAGAGAGAGAGAGAGAGAGAGAGAGAGAGAGAGAGAGAGAGAGAGAGAGAGAATAAAAGTCATATATCATCACGGAAAGAAAAGAAAGGGTCAATAGGAAAGAAAAGAAGTGGTCAAAAGGAATACAGAAGAAAAAAAAAGAATGGTGATAAGGAATAAAATCACACAAACCGACTGAAACAGAATTACGAAGAAAACGAAAAAAAAAACAATAATGAGAAACAGGAGAAGGACAATGAAGAGGAGGAAGAAAAAGATAATAAAAGGAGACTGAAATAAAAAAAAAAAGGTTCCCAAGATTTAAAACAAGACGGTCTGCCCTCAAAACTATTGGGAGGAGGAGGAGGAGGAGGAGGAGGAGGAGGAGGATTACGGTAACGAAAACAGCAAAATGGCGCCTTCAGATGGCAGTTTAGTTTCCAGAAAAAGCTTTTGCGAACATGGACCAGTGCGTGTGTGTGTGTGTGTGTGTGTGTGTGTGTGTGTGTGTGTGTGTGTGTGTGTGTGTGTGTGTGTGTGTGTGTGTGTGTGTGTGTGTGTGTGTGTGTGTGTGTGTGTGTGTGTGTGTCCTTACCTTATTTATTTGTAATTCGACAGAAATAACACAAAAGAACATAAGAAAAACACAACCCACACTCCTCCTTCGTCAATCTAAAAAAACTAATCACACACACACACACACACACACACACACACACACACACACACACACACACACACACACACACACACACACACACACAACAACATCTTCATTTCACATGTACTAACCTCAGCCACATTCCACTCAAAAACTTCAAACCTCAACTCATTCCACTTAACCCAAATCATTCAAAAGACCAAACTTCCAAAAAATCATTCCTCAGACCCATTTCCTCAGTTACTCTCTTACTCCATAAAAAAAACTTAGTCATTCCACACGATCAATACTCCCAAAACTCACTCCTTCATTCCCTCTTCCACGAAACCTAAATCTCACACTTCCACTTAACCCGAATCGTTCCTCATATTTCATTCCACAAAAAAGCTCATTCATTCCTTATTCTTCAGGTTCGAGTCTGATTCACTTCTTTCCTATTCCACAAACTCCATATTCTCACTCATACTCAATTCTCACACACTAGTTTTTCATTCCACGCTCCAAAAAAAAAAATCATATAAAATTCCTGATTCCGTTGCTATCTCAGGAAAAAAAACTTAATTCAAAATTCCTGATTCTGTTGCTCTCCATTTCAAGAAAAAAAACTCAATATATAATTCCTTATTCCGTTGCTATCTCAAGAAAAGAAAAAACTCATGTAATTCCTGATTCTGTTGCTCTCCATCTCAAGAAAAAAAAACCTCATAAATAATTCCTGATTCCTTTGCTCTCCATCTAAGAAAAATCTTATATAATTCCTGATTCCGTTGCTCTCCATCTCAAGAAAAAAATACTCATATATAATTCCTGATTCTGTTGCTCTCCATCTCCAAAAAAAAAAAATCTTATATAATTCCTGATTCCGTAGCTCTCATCATGGCATTTTTCGTCCCACATACACGTCAATCCTCCTGCTTTCCACGGTTCTTAATTATGACACACAGCTTTCTCACCTCACAAAAAAATAAATAATCCTTCGTTCATTCCGTACTTCTCATTTTTTGTTTTCCCATTTTTCATTCCCCAAAACCAAAAAAAAAAAAAAAAAAAAAATCCATCACTTCACACATGACCAGAACCTCAATTTGTCTTCATTTCACAAACAAAAATATAACTCAACCTCCTCATTCCATACCAACACTAAACCTCCACCTTCTCTTATGCCACATCAAGCCAGAACCTCAATAATGCCACATCAGGCCAGAACCTCAATAATGCCACATCAAGCCAGAACCTCAATAATGCCACATCAGGCCAGAACCTCAATAATGCCACATCAAGCCAGAACCTCAATAATGCCACATCAGGCCAGAACCTCAATAATGCCACATCAAGCCAGAACCTCAATAATGCCACATCAAGCCAGAACCTCAATAATGCCACATCAAGCCAGAACCTCAATAATGCCACATCAAGCCAGAACCTCAATAATGCCACATCAAGCCAGAACCTCAATAATGCCACATCAAGCCAGAACCTCAATAATGCCACATCAAGCCAGAACCTCAATAATGCCACATCAAGCCAGAACCTCAATAATGCCACATCAAACTAACTTCACATCTAACCTCATCCCACACAGACTCAGCTCATTCCATATAACTTCTTTTTTTTTTTTTTTTTTCGTTCAGCCACTACCTCATTCTTCTTCCACACCGTACCTGCATCCACTCAATCACCACGAAACCAAAAACTCACTCATGCCAAATCAAACTAGGGCTTTTTTTCATTATTGTTTTCATTCTTTTTTTGCCCTTGAGCTGTTTCCTTTACTGTAAAAAAAAAAATCAAATCCACATTCTTTCCTCTGCTCTTCTCTCCCCTTAACTGATTCCATGTCTCTCTTTTTTTCCTCTTCTCTCCATTCCTTCCACATTCTTCACACAAGCATTCTAATTCCCTTTTCTCTTTTTTCCTATTCCCTGCATATTACTCTAAATCTTTCATTCCACCACCACCACCACAAGACTCAACCTAACCTTCCCTTCCATTCCTCACGCCCGGCCGGCCCTGACTCAGCCACACGGGGACCAAAAGAAGTAATGACTCAGAAGAAACCACTAAGTTCATATCACACCATTTTCACTGCTCTCCCTTCCCTCGTTTTCCCTCTCCTTCCCTTTAACTGCCTCTCTCTTTTTTCTCTCTCCGTATCTCTGGTCACTTTCCTTTCCTATTTCTTTCTAATTTAATATCACACTGTTTTCACTGCCCTTCCTTCCTTCCTTTTCCTTTTCTGCCCCTTTTTCCTCTTTCTCTTTCTTCCATTCCATTTCTTTCGTCTTTTGTTTCCCTTTCATTTCCTTGATTAGTCCAATTTCCCATTTCTTTCTTCATGTTATTTCCTTTTATCCATCTTTTCTCTTCTGCTCATGTTTTCCTTCTCCATGTTTTCTCCTTTCCCTTTCCCACAAGCATTCATATTTTTCCTCTTTATCTTCCATTCCATTTCCTTCCCGTGCCTTCATTTCCCTAATCACTTTCCTTTCCCGTTTCTTTCTTCGTGTTATTTCCTTCTATCCATCTTTACCCTCTGGTCTTGGTTTCCTTTTTCATATTTTCTCTTCCTTTCACTTATCTCACCTCTTTCATCTGCTTTCCTTTCCCCTTCACAGATTCCATGTCTTTCTCTTTTTTTCCTCTTCTCTCCACTCCTTCCATATTTTTTCCACAAGCATTCCAATTCCCCTTTCTCTTTTTTTTCCTATTCCCTGCATTCATTCCCTTTCTCTCCACAAGCCTTTCAAATTTAATCACTCTTCATTCCTCTTCCATATCCATTCCTTTTCTTTCCTCTTTCTTTCACTCAATCCCAATTTTTCCATTCGTATTCTATTCCTCTTCCATCATCTTTCCACCCACTTTCTATCCTTCCAAAATTATTTCAACTTCTCTTCCTCTTCTTCCCTCTTTCGTTCACTTATTCCCATTCTTTCCACAAGTATATCGTATTCTGTTCCACTTCCATATCCTCTTTTCACCCGTTCTGTAATTCTCGATGCTTCCTAACGCATTTCGACTTTCATTCCTTTTGTTTCCTCTTCCCTCCTATTCCCATTCTTTCCACAAGCATATCGCACTCAATTCCACTTCCATTCTCTCTCCACCCATTCTCTATATTTCCACAAGCAATTCGAGTCCTATTCCTCTCCTCTCATCCTTCTTTCCAAAATCATTTCACCTTCCTTCCTTTTGTTTCCTCTTCCCTCCTATTCCCATTCTTTCCACAAGCATATCGCACTCAATTCCACTTCCATTCTCTCTCCACCCATTCTTTATATTTCCACAAGCAATTCGAGTCCTATTCCTCTCCTCTCATCCTTCCTCCCAAAATCATTTCACCTTCCTTCCTTTTGTTTCCTCTTCTCTCCTCCCATTTTCACTCTTTCCACAAGCATATCGCACTCAATTCCACTTCCATCCTCTCTCCACCCATTCTCTATATTTCCACAAGCAATTCGAGTCCTATTTCTCTCCTCTCATCCTTCCTTCCAAAATCATTTCACCTTCCCTTCCTCTTTCTTTCCTTTGCCCTTCGCCGACAAAGCCACATCACAGGAAGGAAGGGAAGGCGACGGCTCAAAAAGACAGCGCCAGTAAATTACTCCCACGAAATAAAAAGCCTTGATTAAAATAGGATCTGACCCCCCTAAAAAAAACGCCAAGGAAGAAGGAAATTAAAAAAAGGGACTCGCATGAAAAAGGAAGAATTAGTGGTAGAGGGAACTTAAAGATGGCATATTATTATTTTTTATTTTTTTTATTTACTGAGTCCGTGGATAAACTGCAGTGTTCGTGTATGTCTTTTTTTCTATTTCTAGGGATAAAAAAAGGGTTGAATTGGTTGTAAAGTGAAGTTAAAGAAGGCCATTTTTTCCTCGTTGTTTTTCTTTTTCTTCCTATTTACTAGGTTGGTGGAGAATGGTAGAGTTCGTGTTTCCAACTTAACCTTTAACCTTACTTAGCATATCTGACTCCCAACTATGAAATTTTCCTTCTTATCTTTTTCTATATACTTTACTTATTTACTTATTTACTTGACTTGTTTTACTTATATTTACTTCGTGGATAGATGACAGTGTTCGTGCCTTGAAGTTATGTGGGTTTTCGTCTACCGTCATCTGCGGGCGTGGAATGACGGTGTGTCGGACCTGAGCTGGGCGGTAATGTCTCGTGTCACTCGTGGTTTATTTCTTCGCCCTAAACCTGAGTCACGGCAATTCTGGGTGAGTCACTGAGGGTTTTAAGATCGCGAGAGATTCTTGTGTAGGCCGGAAATTGTGAGTCTAATGGAGGTTTGAAACTGTGTAAGATCATGCATGAGATTTTCCGATAGGGCTGACTGTATGAGTTTGTTTGTATGCTAGTGAAGGGTTGAGACTGAGCAGCGATGTACAGATTTCTACTAAAGGTTTACCACTGGAAATGCTTATGTTTGAGATGACACTTAAGGTTTCAGACTTGAGATTTTGCATAAGATTCTACTGAAGGCTTAAGATTTTTTTTTTTTTTTTTTACAGCTAAGGAGACAGTTCAAGGACGTAAAGAAAGTTATAAAAAAGCCCGCTACTTACTGCTCCTGAATAGAGGTCAAAGGAGTGTCCAAAAAGAGAGGTCAATTTCGGGAGGAGAGGTGTCCTGATACCCTCCTCTTGAAAGTATGTTGAATGTATAAGATTACGCACAATTCAACTGATGGTGGGATGATACACAAGATTCCCTACATTATTATAAAAGGGGCAAAGACTGTATAAGATTCGGTATATGTTTCCACTGTGGGTAAATGTGTCTGTTTTTACTGATCCAAGTTTTAGGGTCAAGTTACTGATACTATTCTTCAAATATTAGATTAAAGTTTTGGAGCTATTTCTGATTCTAGTCATATGAGATTTTTAATAGCTGATTCTGGTCTTGAGTTTTGGTGGCGAGTTTCTCAGTTTTTCATTTTACCTCAATTCTTAAGTTTTATTCCAAAGCTCGAGTCACTGTAATAGAGTAAGTTCCTTGGACTCTAGCTCGCGAGGCACCGGTCGTAAGTCTCATTCTTAAGACTTGAATCACTCTCTTCGGGCAAGGAACTCTTATATTAATTTTTAGGGAACTGTACCTAAGGCTGATTCATGGCCTAGGTCACTGTTTTAGGCCAAGTCTCTTAGGTTGGTATGATAAAACACTTTCGCTTCTCACATCAGCTATTTCTAAAGGTCAAAGAGGGGATCAATCAGGTTCTATTGAGTGGTTCTTCAGGTTCACGGTACAGAAGAAGGGTCAGACTACCACCAGGGTCATAAAACTACTTCTGGAAATGCCCCAAACTCCTAAGAAAGCCTTGTCAAATAGGTGAACTTTGGCGACGAAATGTTCAGTAATACGGCCCTATTAGATTCTAACTCTAAATTCACTGTTAGTAACTCTGGGTCGCCGAGATGATGAGTTACTCCTTCAGGGTCTCACTGTTTTAAGAATCGAGTTGCTTGTTCCAGACCGTAATAACTAAGTCACTCCTAAGTTCAGCGTTGCCAAATTATCGTATTCATCGCATTGCATTTTCTTAGTTTCTGACCGATAACTCTAGCAAAACAGAATGAAACCGTCAATATTTAAGTTTTAACGATAACTTTAATTTTCTATCGTTATTTGTGTGGTTACGACAGTTTTGAAGCCTAAATATGATAAATGCAATGTTCACAGTACGATAATTTGGCAACGCTGCTCCCAACGCTTAGATGAGTCACGAGGATTTGAAGTCCGAGTCACAGGGATCATATTTTATAGTTTCGTAAAGTTCAGGGTTAGTGTGCCGTTAAGGTTATTTCTTTCTTCACTTTTTTCGACTATGGGAAGGAAGAGGCGAAGACCAGAATATATGATGCCAGCCATAACGTAAAGACCAAGGCCTGACACACACACACACACACACACACACACACACACACACACACACACACACACACACACACACACACACACACACACTCTAGGGCCTCACAAAATGGACGTACAGGAGATGACACATAAACAGCTCAGGAAGGAGGGAGCATCTTACGAACACACACACACACACACACACACACACACACACACACACACACACACACACACACACACACACACACACACACACACACACACACAAAGAAAACCACGAAAACAGGAAAAGCAGAACCGTTAAAAGCAACACAAATTCTACGACACGAAAACGGAGGGAAGAGAAAATGAGAGAAGAGAAGGAGAGAAAAGAAGAGAGGAAGAAAAGAGAAGAAAAGCGAACATGTCAGAAGTCCCTTAATTAAGAAAACATAAAACACACTAAAAGAAAAGAGAAGAGAAAGAAGGAGAAAAAAAGAGAACCCGACCCAGCATCCAAGCGTATCCTAGTACCACATGAAAAAAATATCCACCACATTACAGTTTCAAGGCAAAGAAGAGGAAACCAGAAGAGAAGAGATGAGAAATGAACACAAACGAACAAACCAGGGCATAAAGGAGAGAAAGAAAAGATAACAAAAAAGGAAAACAAGCCCCAGTGTCCAATAAAAAAAAAATCCCAAAAATCACAGAGAAATTAAAACAAAAAAAACAGAAAAAAAATAATAAAAGGACAGAAAAAGAGCACAGAACCAAACCAGTGTCCCCAGCTCCCCGGTACCCCAGAGAGAAAAGGAGAAGAAATGAGAGAAGGATGAGAAAAGCATACAAAACGAAGTAAACTGAGCAGAAAGGGAGGAAAAGAAAGGAGAAAAAACGAGCCTCAGTGTCCATTAAAAAAAAGAACACCACAAGCTTCCAAAACCAGAAAAAGGAGAAGATATTATAAAAACAGAAGGGGAGAAGAGGAGAGAAGGATGAGAAAATAACACAAAACGAACTAAACAGGACAGAAGGGAGAAAAAGATGAGAGAAAAAACGAGCCTCAGCGTCCATTAAAAAAGAGCACCACAAGTTCAGAAAAGGGAGAAAATATGACAAAAGCAGAGGAGTGGAAGAGGAGAGGAGAATGAAAAAAGAAGAAGAATGAACAAAACAGGGCAGAAAGGAAAGAAAAAGAAGAAAAAAACCGATCCCAGAGTCTAACAGAAAAGAGCACCACACGCTTCCATAATCAGAAAAAGGAGACAAAACAACAGAAAACAGAAAAAACAGAAAAAAAACGAGAAACTAAGAGGAAAGAGAAAATAAGAGAACAAGATATACAGAGGCACAGAAGCGAACCAGTGCCCCCACCACCCCGGTTCCCATAAACACACACAGCACAGTTCCAGAGCCACAATTACCCAGGACGAGTAAGCAGCGAGTCCCCGTTACGAGAGAGGGGGCGAGAGGCGGCCGGCGGAGACTAACCCAGTGGGCGGCCATGAGGGCGAACACCCCGGGGGGAAGCAGGAGCCCCGCGAAAGATCAATAAAGCTCAAGGTCACCCCGGGGGAACACACGGAACGAGGGTCTGGCTGAGGCACGGTTAAAGCAGCATCCACCGTCACCCGCGGCTCTGGGATGTGGATGAGTGTGGATGTGGATGTATATGTGGATGATGTGGGTAATGTTGAGTACTGGGTGAAGTTAAAACAATATCTACCATCACCGGCATGTAACTAGAGCTCTTCAGAATGTGGATGAGTGTGTGGATGAGTGTGGATGCGTGTGAGTGTGATGTGGGCACAGTGGATGAGAAAGCAGAGTCAAAAGCAATATCTATCATCACCGACAAGTTAATAGAGATTTTAAGGATGTGGATGAGTGTGGATGTATGTGGATGTGGGGTGGATGTGTGGGTTATGCGGATGCTGTTGATGAGAAGGCAAAGTTAAAGCAATATCTACCATCACCGGCAAGTTAGGAGTTTTTTTCTGAATGTGGATGAGTGTGAATGAGTGTATGAATAAAAGTGGATGAGTGTGGATGCGGGTGTGTGTGGGTGTTGTGGGTAGTAATGATGAGAAGGCAAAGTTAAAGCAATATTCTTCTCTTCAATCTCACCCTCAAGCTTGGAACTCTTAAAAAATGTGGATGAGTGTGGATGAGTGTATGAATAAGTGTGGATGAGTGTGGATGCGGGGGTGTGTGAGTTAAACCAATATTCTTCTCGTCTATCTCACCCTCCAGCTTGGAACTCTTAAAATGTGGATGAGGGATGGATATGTGGGTACTGAAAAAATGGGTTATGTGGGTACTATTGAAGATAAGGCATATTTAAAACACATATCATTCTCTTCCTTTTCACTCGCAAGTCTGAATCTCTTAAGGATATGAATGGGTGTCTTGAAGTGGCTGTGTATGAGTGTTGCGTGGATGCGGGTGTGGGTACTGACTTATGGGTTGTGTGGGTCCTATCTCCCTATTTAGATTCGTTACCACTGGCTCAGACTCACGACTCTCCCCTACAGCTGACTCATAGCCCGGCAACACCCACAAGAAGACTCACTGACTCACAATCTTCAAGACTCAATGACGTCACGATGAGGATGAGTCACGAGCTAAACCAACTTCATTTCCTCCACATCACCCACCGGAGGAAGGGAAAGGGAGGTGGAGAAGAGGGAAGGAGAGGAGGGAGGAGGAATGGAAGGCTGGCTGAGGCATAATCCAGTCCCATACGGTGGTGAGAAAGAAGTGGGTCACCAAGATCGGGGTGCTGGGGGCTGCTGGGGGGGAGAGGAGGGGCGCCAGGGGGGGGGAGGGGTGAAGGACCGAAAAAGGCTCTCCTCCTACCCCCCTCCTCCTCCTCCTCACTATCCTCATCATCTTCTCCCCTCCCCTTCCCTCCTCCTCCTCCTCCTCCCCTCACCTCACTCTCTAGTACTAGACTCGGCCGGCGCAGTGAGGAACAAAATTAAATGGACGGTGGATAAGACGGATAAACGAGGTGACAGGAGGGAAAAAAGGGTACAGGAAAAAATGAACGAGGGAGAACCTTAGAGAACCTGATCACTTCACGGGTTATCAACGGCGAGGCTCCACACGGACGGACAGACGGACGGGGAGACAGACACACAGCTCACCATAGTAATAATAATAATAATAATAATAATAATAATAATAATAATAATAATATAATAGGGAGACGGACGTAGCCTAGTGACCAGCCTGTCTGTCAGAGGATGGCAATAAGAGATAACAGAGATAAGAGGCGCTATTTACCAGGTGGAGGGAGGGCGTGCCGGGCCGGCGGGCGAGGGGCGGCAGGTGTTGGGCGGCGGTGCGGGCGTGGGTGTGGGCGTGGGGGCGTGGGGGAGGGGTCGGCGGGCGTGTGGGGGCCAGGTCCACACCACACGAGACACACTCACTACACAGAAAAAGGGGCGGGAGGGAGCGGGTGAGGACACACAGACGCAGCCATCACCCCTCAGCCACGACCTTCGCCGGCCGACTCCCTGTGGCGGGGCGCGTGTGGGACCTGCCAGGCCCTGCACGGGATCGAGGCGGGCCACACTCCACACAGGTCAACAGGAGGTCACAAGTCACACAGGTCACACAGAGAGAGAGGAGCGCGAGCGGTGTGGGGTGGCAGGTCGCTAAGTCTGAACCGGCGGGTCAGGAGAGACAGAGGTGTCTGCAACCCGCCTCCACCGATCAATAGAGACACGCTGGGTCGATCAATACTCTGCCTCACAGCCCGCATGCCCCGTCCTCCCGCCGAGCATGTGCACTCACCCCTGTACCGAGCATGTGTACTGCCGCTGCCCCTGCGAGTGTGCACTTACTCCCCTACAGCAGGCCTGAGCACTGCCCTCACCCCTACTCCCCGGCATGTGCACAAGCTACTCATACTCCCTGCCCCCCCTTCCCCCCCCCACACGGCCCCCTTACTGATGATACCGCCTGATACTGTCCGTCTAAGCGTGCGCCCTCCTCGAGACATTACCCTTAATGACACGCACAAGCACACGCACACACGCACACACAGTCACTGCCCTCATCACCAATTCTCCTCCTCCTGACGTAAGGCGATGCTCCCCGTCAGTGTTATCCTCCTCCTCCTCCTCCTAGTCCTCCTGCCTCCGTCATCCCTCCTCCTGCAGGCCTGGACCACCTCTAACACGGCTCACCAATCCCTCTTCCCACGACAAATTCACGAAGCTATTTAAAGCCTCCACGATAACATGTCCAATAGAAATAAAGGCATAATACTGTACCTCCCTCCTCGCTCCTGTACCGTCACTGCACCACACGTACCTGGAAGGGAGAGAGAGAGAAGACGTTAATATTTCAGGGGAGTGATAACATACAGAGCCACGTCGATATGAACATCCACATTAACATTAGAACCTCCGACGGCAGAAATCAGGGAGGGCCATAAATTTGACTGGATAATCTACAACACCTGAGAGCCAATGTTCGAATCCCCTCAGCACATCACGAATGACCGAAGCGGAGAAATCGATGGAAATTTGGGGATGAGGATGAGCAGGAGGAGGAGGAGGTAAGGGAGAGGAGGAGAGGGAGGAGGGGAGCGTGTGTTAGTGACAGGTGATGAGGAAGGAAGGACACAGGAAGGGAGGGAAGGAACGGAGGAAGGAGAGCAGGAGGGAATGAGTGAGAGGAAGGCGCGGGAATGGAGGAAGAGGAGACCTAACTTCGCTGTTATTACCAAGTGGGAGAAAATGATATTGCAGCAAAAAGTTATGGCGGAAGAAAAGGAGGAGGACGCGGAAGACAAAAGACGAAAAGTAGATAATGGTAGTGATAATAATGATGATGATAACGACAAGAAAAAAAGAAAAAAACAACGAAACCAGTAAATATGAAAACAAAACTAAATAGAAATGAAGACGAAAGGATGAAACGGAGACAGAAACCCAGAGAAAAGAATAAATACGAAGTACGAAAGACGAAAAGTAATGTTAGTGATAAAAATGATGATGATAACGACAAGAAAAAAAGAAAAAAAACAACGAAACCAGTAAATATGAAAACAAATCTAAATAGAAATGAAGACGAAAGGATGAAACGGAGACAGAAACCCAGAGAAAAGAATAAATACGAAAGACGAAAGACGAAAAGTAATGGTAGTGATAAAAATGATGATAACCACAAGAAAAAAAGAAAAAAAACAACGAAACCAGTAAATATGAAAACAAAACTAAATAGAAATGAAGACGAAAGGATGAAACGGAGACAGAAACCCAGAGAAAAGAATAAATACGAAAGACGAAAGACGAAAAGTAATGGTAGTGATAATAATGATGATGACAACGACAGGAAAAACAAAACAAACAACGAAACCGGTAAATATGAAAACAAAACTAAATAAAAATAAAGACGAAAGGATCAAACGGAGACAGACAACCCAGAGAAAAGAATAAATAAGAAAAAGCAGAGGAGGAAGAAGGGGAAGACGAAGAGGAGAGGAATGATAAAAAGACAAGCAAGGGAGGAGGAGAATAAAGAGGAGGAGGAGGAGGGGTTTCAGGTGTGAGAAGGAAGAGCTGACGAGGTGAGGAGAAGAAGGAGAAAGGGAGGAAGAGGGAGGAGAGGGATGAAGAAGAGAAGCGCAAAGTAGGAGGAGAAGGAAGAGAAGGAAGAGAAGGAGGAGGAGTTTCAGGTGTGAGAAGGAAGAGCTGACGAGGTGAGGAGAAGGAGAAAGGGAGGAAGAGGGAGGAGAGGGATGAAGAAGAGACAAGCAAGGTAGAAGGAGAAGAAAGAAGAGGAGGAGGAGGAGGAGTTTCAGGTGTGAGAAGGAAGAGCTGACGAGGTGAGGAGAAGAGGGAGAAAGGGAGGGAGAGGGAGGGAAGGAGAGGACAAAAAGAAGTGACGGTAAGGTGGACGATGTACCAATATCTTGACAAAACAGCGACGGATCGACAAAACAGATCGATCCGAGATATCCGACTGTCTGCCCTTCTTCCCCACCCCACCCCCGCCCCTCCCCCTGTCCCCACTCTCCCCCCACTGACGCAACTTGCCCCTCCTCTTGAACATAAGCCATTGACACCCTGGAACACTTAAGACATTCACGTTATTTTTCTCGCTTCTCCCACTCACACCTTTTTTGCTGTCCACACTACGTCATGGTGTGTTTCGATTCGCATTTATCTTTCTTTCACTCTCCCTCTCGCTCACGCTTTCTTTTTTTTTTTTTTTTTGCTGTCCACACTTCTACATTATTGTCTGTTTCGATTCGCATTTATCTTTCTTTCACTCTCCCTCTCACTCACTTTTTTTTTTTTTTTTTGCTGTCCACACTTCTACATTATGGTCTGTTTCGATTCGCATTTCTCTTACTCACTTACTCACTCTTTTTGGTTATCCACGGAGTACGGTTCTTATTCTCCGTTTTCTCTAGTATCCATCTTCTTTTTTTCATTTATAGACTTCACACTTGCTAGTTCTATCCCTAATCCCTATTCTAACCCTATTTGCTATTCCATCCCTATTTCTCTATCCCCAATCTACCTTGCTCTCATTCCTCATTTTCAACTATACAACGTTCTAATAGTGACACTTTACTTTACCTAACAAATTTCTCTCATACCCTTAATCCGTCAATGCTTACCTTACCCAAGAGCTTTCCTCGTACCGTTACTCCTCAATACTTATCTTACCTAACAGCTTCCCTCACACCCTTAGCCCTTGCATACCCCAACAAGACACATCCGATCCCACATCCCACTCTCATCAACATATTTCCTTCTGCTCTATTATCACTCTTCCTCTTCACGTCTACCGCCCGTGTTAGGAAATGACACATAATCTACCCATCGTTCTAGCATTCACATCCAATCAAAAGACACCACAAATGACCTTTACTTTGGACAAGACTCATATCGTATTCGTCTCCAATCAATGAATCAAGTAAACCTCACTCCATCTGTCTCCCAATGTTCTGGTATTTTTTTTTTTTACATCCCCCGTCTATAGCGCCGGTAGGCTTTCTTCAGGGGCCAGATGGTCGACCTAAGCCCGTCGTGGCGCAGGAATTTTTTTTATCGTGGCGCCAGTTATGCTTGGCTCATGCTGCCTGCCCCCTGGAACTCATTCTTGATTCACTTGACGGTTTCTTCTAGAGTCCGGGTTGATGGGTGGTCATCAGGACAGCATGTGGGTAGTCTTAGGCCACTCGGCGGTGACTGAAAAATCCCAGGCGGTAGCGTGGGGATTCTAACCGACGTGAATGTGAGCCCAGCACGCTAACCACTCAGCCACCGCCTACCCTATCAAAAAAAAAAGCCTCGCATCTTATGACATCAATATTCTCTTTTGAATCTCACAACAAATATTTCCAGAGGTCACGAAGAAGGTAAGTTGGGTTCTCATGAGTGCTCTTCACATTCATGGTAAAGGAGCCTTGTCAAACTATCCACAGGCTCATAAAACTACCCATAGAAATACCCACAACGTCTACGAATAACTTATGAAATGTAAGTGTGTTTGCCCCGAAATGCTTGAAAATATGGGCTTTACTTCTTACGGAACTACACTTTAATTTCCATTCGCCTCACCTAACATGACTCTCCTAAAAAACTGTCATCTTATATCCTCCCTCACTTCGCCCAACGCTGCCAAAAGAGCCTGTCACACTCCGCCCCGTCGACCCTGACATCACCTCCAATCCACCCTCCCCACTCCATCCAACAGCCTACCTCTCTTCACTCTTTTCTCCCAGCCTACATTTTTCCACCCCACCTACCCTTCCTCTCATCGCTTCCCATCTCAGCCTGTCAATCTCACCATCCAAAGAGCCTACTCACACCATCTCAACAGCCTTCACTTTACTTCACTCCCAGCCAACCTACTTCACTTCAATCCTATGCAGTCTAAATCCAAGCCTGTTAACCTCACTTCATCCCACCCAGTCTACGTAACTCCACTACCCACCAAGCCTCCCTTATTTCACTCCTCATGCATACCTCTCTTCACTCCCCATTCAATCTATCTCCCTTCTCCCCGCCCAAGCCTGTCAACCTCACCTGCCTCCCCTTCCAGAATTCAAGGCTCTCTTCACTCCCCCATCAAGCCTACTACGTTCCACTCCCCATCCCATCTTCCCTAGCTTCACTCCCCAACATAACCTACTTCCCATCCCTCCCAAACCCAGCCTGTCACCGTACCTCCCTCCACCCCCTTCCCAGCAAACCCGCCGCCCACCAGCCACACCCCGCATCTCCAAGGCACCAACATTACGCGATAAGTATGCAAATTCACGGCTCTCCAAATAAAAACTAAAGCGACCGGACGAAATCATTGTTCCCGCTCTGAATGGAGGGAAATATATTAACTGCATCCACCATTGTCTCCGGGGAAGTGGCGGCGAGAGAGAGAGAGAGAGAGAGAGAGAGAGAGAGAGAGAGAGAGAGAGAGAGAGAGAGAGAGAGAGAGAGAGAGAGAGAGAGAGAGAGAGAGAGAGAGAGAGAGAGAGAGAGAGAGAGAGAGAGAGAGAGAGAGAGAGAGAGAGAGAGAATGAGGGAATGGCAGCAATGAATCTCCCTTCCCCCTTCTCACATAAGACATCCCTCCCTCCCTCCCTACCTCCCACCCTCATCCTCACCCCGCCCCGCCCCGCTGTAGGCCGTGTGAAACTCTACGGTGACTGCCACACGCATTTCACTATGGTAGCACCCGCATCAGCCCCTCCTCCTCCTCCTTCTCCTCCTTCTCCTCCTCCTCCTCCTCCTCCTTCTCCTCCTCCTCCTCCTTCTCCTCCTCCTCCTCCTCCTCCTCCTTTACTCCCCTCCTCCTCCTCCTCCTCCTCCTCCTCCTCTTAAGGGGTTTGTACACTCTCCCTCTTCTCCTCTTTTGAAGTAAGTTGATTGATTTTATTCAAATAGCCTTCTCCTCACCCTCCTTCACTTTCCCTTCTTTTCTTCCTCTTCCTCCTCCACATCCACCTCCACCTCCTCCTCCTCCTCCTCCTCTTCTTCCTCCGGGCGTCCAGCCAACTAGGTCATTCGTGCAGTAAACAATGGTCAGGTTGTATTAGGATTTCTGTATAATGAAAATATGTTCCTCTGAGGTGACGAATAGAAAAAAAATAATGGTTTGCAGTTTTGTTCTCGGGAAGTGATTCATTTGTGTGTCTTGATGGTGTCCGCGGCTGAGTGATTTGTGTGTGTCTGTTTATGAAGGGAGGGATGACGAAAGGAAAAGAGAATGAGAACGTAGAGAGAAGACAAGGATGAGAAACTACGAAAAGGAGAAAAAAATAAGAAAAGGAATGGAAAAAATAAGGGAGAAATCAGAAGCAAATAAAGAAATAAGAAAAAAAAGTGAGAAATCAAGATAGGAAATAAAACAACGAGACAATAAGAAACAGGAAAATCGAATTGAGAAAACAGAGGTAAAAATAGGGAAGTTAAGAAAGGAGAAAAGAATGAAAATAGGAATAAAATAATAATGGGGAAAACATGAATCCCCCAAAAAAATAAAGGAGTGGAAGAATTAAAATAGGAACAAAATAAAAAAATAAATTAAAAGGAAGAAAAAGAAAAAATGAGGAACGGGAATAGGAACGAACCACCATTACAACCATCATCACCACCACCACCACCACCACCAATTCTACCACCCCATCACCCTATCCATACCACCATCACCACCATCCCCCACCCCTACCAATACCACTATCGCCACCATCCCCGACCCACCCCTACCACCACCACCACATACCATACCACTACCACCACCAGCACCACCACCACCATTCCGCCATCACCACCATCACCATAAAACAGGATCCTGCCTTTAACTCTTCCACTTTTCACTCGTTCCGTCGGCAAATATTGAGCCTCGCAACGGGTCGTATGGGACGGACACACACGAACACACACACACACACACACACACACACACACACACACACACACACACACACACAAGTAGGGAAAACAATGCAAATGACAGCAAAAAGGAATGATTTATGGCACGAGACAGAGATATAGACATAGACAGACGACGACATTGTGGAGGGGAAAGAAGTAGTTGTGTCTGTGGATGTGACATAGATAGAAAGATAGACATAGATAGATAGACAGATAGAGAGAGAGGAGATACGACAGATAACACTATAAAAAAAAAAACGGAAAGCCAAATAAAAACACGAAAAGTTCAAATACAAGAAATATTAAAAAAAAAACTACAAAATCTAATTATTTATGAAAACAGAGACGCTGGATACGCAAGTTAAGCAGTTACGAAAGCAGGTAAGTTTACAATGCAGGTAAGCTATAAGAGAACGAGGAAGAGAGGGAGAGAGAAGAAGAGGGAGAGAGTGACGAGGAGAGAAAGTGAGATAATGCAAGTAAGTGAGTGAGGACCGCGGGCAATATTCTCTCTCTCTCTCTCTCTCTCTCTCTCTCTCTCTCTCTCTTGGCTCTAAGACGAGGACGAGGCGAAGTCGAGAAAGGCAAATATTGGTACATCAGTAAGGCATGAATATTGAGAGAGCAGTGATTAGCTACCTGTCGACGTTCCCAGCGAGAGAGAGAGAGAGAGAGAGAGAGAGAGAGAGAGAGAGAGAGAGAGCTGTATGTCACCATTTATTTCCCCTGCCTCCTCATTCTCCTTTCTCTATCTCATTATCTCTATTTCTCCATAAACGTTTTCAGAGTATCTACAAAGTCTAATAGAGATAGAAAATGTGAGAGATAGATCGATATAGATAGATAGATAGATGGATAGAGAGAGTGTCTGGTTGAGAACTGTATATGACATAGGAAACAGAATGGAGGAAAAAAAGAAAAAGAATATGAAAAGAACATGATAACGAGAGAGAGAGAGAGAGAGAGAGAGAGAGAGAGAGAGAGAGAGAGAGAGAGAGAGAGAGAGAGAGAGAGAGAGAGAGAGAGAGAGAGAGAGAGAGTACAAACACCCTTGCCTGTCCCTCTTTTCCCTTTCAAATAGGCATTCTCTCAACGTCCCTTCAATCCTATCACCACCACTACCACCACCACCACCACCAGGGTAGTATTAAGGGCAGCGCGCCAAACCACACCACCACCACCACACATCAACACCAGGAGTTATGAGAGCGGTGTAGTGGTGATGTGCTGAGGTGGTGTGGTGGTCCTTGCAGGAGGGTGTTCGCCACTAAATGGACACCTGGGCACACCGGCCTATAAACTGGGCGGCCAGGAAGGCGTGTCTCGGCATAAATTTTAAGGTTCCGCTCGACTGTACAGGGGCCCGCCGCCACTACTCGCCCGCCGCCAGCCTTCCTCTCGCCTCTCCGCTCACTGCTCCTTTTCTCTTCCCCCTCCTCTTCTTCTGGTTCTGCTTCTTCTTGTTCTTGTTCTACTTCTTGCTCGTCTTCTTCTTTTTCTTCATCATCTTCCCCTTTTCTCATCTCCTCTTCGTCATATTTTCATTCAGCTTTCTACTTTCAACTCCTCTTTCCCCGTTCTCCTTCTTCTTGTTCTTGTTCTAGTTCTTTCTCGTATTATTCTTTTTCTTCATCTTCTTCCTCTTTTCTCGTCTCCTCTTCGTCATCTTTCCTCAGCATTCTTCTTTCTCCTCCTATTCCTCCTCCTCTTTTCATCATCTTTTCTTTCACGGTAACGTTCTTCTTCTCTCCGTCTCCTATTAATCATCTCTTTTCTCATCTTTCCACTTTCTTCATCTTTTCCTTCGCGTTATCGTAATTTCTTCTTTCTCTTCCTCCTCGTTTCCTTTCTTTATCATGTATCTCCACCTCTTTTCCTCCTTTCTCTTGTCTGTCTTCTTTCTTTCTTTTCTCCTTCTCATTTTCTTCTTCTTCCTCTTCATTTGTGTGTATTCTCTTCTGTATTCTCCAATCTTCTCTCTTTGTTTTCAGCCCCCTTCCTTCTTTCCTCTTCCTACCTCTTCCTTCCTCTTTTTCTACTCCTTTCTTTTTTTTCCTCTCTCTCATTTTCCTACTTTTCCCATGTTCATATTTGTCTTTACTCCTTTCCTTTTTTTCTCATAATCTTTCTCCTCCTCTTCATCGTCTTCCATCCTGCGTTACTCTTTCTTTATCTCTTATCCACCCTCTTCTCCTTCTCCTCTTCTTTTTCCTCAACAACGTTTCTTTCTTTTCTCCTTCTACTCTGCGTTATTGTTCATGCAGCTATTCCTCCTTTATATCTTCCTTTCTCATCCTCTTCCTTCAATTCTCTTCCACCTCCTCCTCTTTCTCTTCCTTTTTCTTACTCAAACTGTCACTTCTTATCGTCACTTCCTTCATACCACTTTCAACTTCCTCTTCCTTTTGTACCCTTTTTAATTCTTTTGTGTTTACTTTCCTCCTCTACTTCCTCTTCTCTTTACTTCCTCCACTTCACTTTCATCCTCTTCCTCTCTCCTTCAATCCTGTGCCTTCACTTTCCTTTTCCACTTTCTCCTCTTCTTCCTCTACGCGGCCAACTTCCTCCACTCCACTTTTATCCTCTTCCTTAATCCTATTCCTTCTGCTTTCTTTTCCACTTTCTCCTCTTCTTCCTATCTGGCGCGGCCACTTCCTTTTCTCTTCACATCCTCCATACCACTTTTTACCCTCCTTCCTCCTCCTCCTCCTTTTTTTATCCTCTTCCTCCTCCTCCTCTATAGGGATGCGTTTATTACTCTACATAGGAATGCGCACAGATTTTATTTTTTTTTTTTTTTTAGCCATACTGAACACCTGGCTTGCACCTGTGTTGGTTCCTCCTCCTCATTGCCCTCCCCCCTTCCTCCTAGTCTCCTTTACCTGTGCCAGCGTCAGCGACCTGTTGAAGCCTCACTACCTGTTTTGCTTTTTTTTTCTGGGTACAGAATTTGATTGACCTGTTGCCCACTTGCCACCTGTGCGAGTCCTGGTGACTATGTTGTTTCAATCTAAACCTTTCTTTAACTTGATATTTAAAGGGTGACCTCATTGACCACTTAATCTACTATTTACTCCTTTATTTATTTAATTCTGACTGGTCTCCCGTTACCTTTTTTTAGTGACCTGTTTGAATGGACCTAAGTTTCCCTTTGTCACCTGTTCATGTCCTGGTTACCTGCTGACCTCACATCTATCATAAACTACTTCACTGAATGCCACACAAAACTACATGAAAGCCTTGTCAAATGTGTGTTTCTTTAGGTTCACGGCACAGAAGAAGGGTCAAACTACAACCAGGGTCATGAAACTACCCCCAGAAATGCCCCAACTCCTAAGAAAGCCTTGTCAAATGTGTGCTTCTTTAGGTTCACAGCACAGAAAAAGGGTCAAACTACCTGGGGCCAGCAAAACTACACCTGGAA
>NW_026111938.1:0-50000 GCF_024679095.1 Eriocheir sinensis
AGGGTAAGGTGGGGTAAGTTTCCCCCCTTAAGAGAGATTGCCTGTTGTAGCCACATTTTTTGCAATAGAATTTTGAAAAAAAATTATGTTGAAAGCTTAGGCTAAGGTCTATCTATGGTATATATTATATTCACTCATTATGATTTACACTTTATTATGATGACAATTTAAAAAAAAATAATAAAGGGGGCTTCTTACCCCGCATGTGGGGTAGAACGTCCACTGGGTAGGCCTTTTACCCCACTCTGGTTTACAATAATAAAACTCACAAAAACGTAAGGAAAATATTTTTTTCACATTATAAAAATATAATATGTATTTTTGTGTCTCCTAATGAACAGAATGTAAAACTAAACAATTAATTAATTTTCTAAAAGGTATCCCCTTCTTTTAGACTAGTAATATTAGACTAGCTTCCCTTTCTTCTGAATTTTTATAAGAAAAGGAACATCTACTTCCATGAAAAATATATGGAACTAAATATTCAATTAATTTGATAAAATATGTCCTTTCTGTTGAATTTTGATATCTGAAACAGGTAAAAACACCAACTTCCATGTAGTCTCAAGCTCAAAAGTGTTCACTTGTGGATGCCTTTCAAAAACTTAACATTTTTTTATTTATAGCAATACTGTAATGCCTAATCAGACTCACAGTATTGACATGCATACAGATCTAGGGCTAGTCCAGTTGTGCATTCTGCATGTGACCAATTTCTACAACCCCGACATTGGACCCATTTTTCTGAAGGTCTGCTATTAGCAAATGGCTCTCACACACCAAACAAGGCCATTTGCCAAATTGCTGATAATGGGGTAAAAGGCCCACATGTGGGGTAAAATGCCTCCCTGTGGGCAACTTACCCCAAAGGCACAAGGGGCCTCTTACCCTGACAACTCATATATACACAAAGTGTCACCATCTTTCCAACAAGTAAGCAGAGTATAAAAACATGCAATAAGGTCTAGACATCTTAAAGCAATTATCCATAGCTATCAGGCTAACTCTACAGTTCTTTGTCGTTAATTAGGTATCATTAAGATCACTGAAAACTTACAAGAAATTAGTCAAAAAGAAGAAATGTCCCCTTGTGGCCAGAGCAACTGTCCATTGTTTACTCTAGTAGTTCCTGTGAGCACAGAGAGTTGGCGTTGTCTACTTGATCATGTTACTGGTTGAGAAAAGAAAGAAAGACAAAACCGAGGGGGGGCCTTTCATCTCAGGGGGCATCTTACCCCACTTTACCCTAATTTATAAACCATAATATGATAATTGTAGACAGACCATTTGTACAAATGCCAGATGATAATTTTAAAGTGTTGGAAAGATCCGAGGGACAGCATTCTTCCCAATCCCGGGTTGGGAAATAAATCACCAGTACAGTAAGGCCCCAAACAGTGTAAGGTCAAGCAAGTAATGCAATTCAAGAACAGTGTCGGGGAGAATTTTTACAAGACTGACTTTTACAAAAGTACGTGCAGGATACTGCTCCTTAAAGTTTTTGTACATAATTACTATCCTTGACATTAACGCCGGTCTCTAGGATGGGGTCTTAGGGCTGTGTTTCCTCCTCTGCTCACATCATCCCTAACCTGAAAACTTAAACAAGGGCTTTGTAAACTTGATATGCTCTCCGCAGCTTCCATTCTCATGGCTGTGCAAAGTAACCACTTATTTGAAGTATTCATTCAGTCTCTGGATCCCCCAAGTGATGCCACAATTTTAAAGACAAATGCACCGTCATATTTTTATGCCTTCTTATAAAAATATCTCCTACAATGACACTGTATTAACTACTTCCAAAGAAAATTCACCACAGGAATCAGGCCCCGATTTCCCAACCTACCACAGTGTAAAAAGTAGTACAACGCCAGATCTAGTCCTCGCTAACATCAAGATTATGCACAACATGTCCATAACACCAGGCCCTTTAACTACATCGTACCATATCCCTATCATCATGACAATAACAGCAAAAGCAATAACAAAAGATATAGCCTACCAATTAGCCTCAACACACAGCAAGCAAATTGGACCCAGTTCAAAGAAGAAATACAAACGAATATCTCGACAATAATTTTACCACAACAGATGACCAAAGAACAAATATATCAAAAAATCAGTCAATGGTATGACACCCTCGAACAAGCAACCAACAACTATATACCCATAAAGACAAGACAGATAATTAAAAATAACAATAGCAAGCGCTCTACTAAGAAGAATTCAACACTTTTATGAAGAACTGAAACGAGCAGGATCAAGACACCAAAAATTTAGAACCCTACTAAAAGAAGAAAGCGAAAGGATTTATAATAAAAACTGGGAAGATAAAATAATAAATACAGCCAGATATTACTCAGAAGACCCTCAGAGATTTTGGATTGAAATTAAGAAGCTAAAAGGAAACAAGCAACCAGCAAACCAACACCTTGAGAAAAACAACGAAAAAATAACCGATGATAAGGATAAGGAGGCAGTATTTAGAGAGACCTGGAGTAAAGTGTTCACTATTACAGCTGAAGAAAATGCAACTTATGACAGACAAACAGAAGCAGAAGTAGACCAGTATTGGGTAGAAAACGAAGAAAAACGTACAACTTATGAAACCTCAGACATAACAAGACTAGAAAGAATGGAAGACATGGATAGACTAATAACAACAAGAGATAAAAAACGCAATAAAAGCCTTTAAAAACAATACAGCAGGTCATTCACCAATCAAAAAAATACTACTACAACATCTACCAGAAAATGCATTAGAGATAGTCAAAGACATATTCAATCACACCTATCCATGGGTTACCACCCCAATAAATTCAAAACTGCCATCATAAAACTAACCCCAAAGGCTAATACCAACCCAACAAACCCGGCAAACTACAGACCAATATCCTTACCTGAAGTAACCGGAAAACTACTAGAAAAGATAATAAACAGAAGGTTGAGGAACTATCTCGAGAACAACAACAAGCTCCCCTACACACAGCACGGCTTTCGAGCAAGCAGAGGCACGGGCACGGCTCAGTCTCACGGTCATACACGAAACAACAGCGGACCATATAGCACGGAGAGATCAGGTTTACCTAGTCCCACGAGGTGTTGCAAAAGCCTTTGATAAAGTGTGGCATGCAGGTCTACAATACAAGATTGCACACCTTAACTTACCTCTCACCATCACCAAATACCTAAATAACTATATCACAGGACAAAAGACAAAAATAAAAGTAGGCAACTATACAGGACAAGAGTTCACTCTGACAGCCGGTGTACCCCAAGGTTCAGTCAGCCATCTCGCCAACGCTATACATAATGTACACCTCAGAGCTCCCTCAACCTGCATGGGGATGCATAAACGTTCAATACGCAGACGACGTGAAAAAAGTTGGAAAGTTTCGTTTAGTCGGCGCAACATCTGTGGTCATATACCGGAGAGACAGGAGGGGGAAGGAATTATAGGAGAAGGGAACAGATCCTAGGAGACGGGACACAACCCCCGATTAATACCTGGTACCCATTCACTGCTGGGTGGACAGGGGCGTAGGGTATCGGAAAAGCCGCCCAATTTTTTCCACTCCGCCCGGGAATCGAACCCGGGCTCTCGATTGTGAGCCGAGTGTGCTAACCACTGCACCACGAAGCCCCTCAGACGACGTGACACAGATAATAACATACCCTGGCCAATCACGAGAAATGATGACTAGACGCACCATCAATGAAATAACCAAAATCAACACATACGAAGCAAAATGGAAAATCAAAACCAATAGAAACAAATTCAAGATAGTACCTATTGCAGTCAAGAAGAAAAACGACATCATCATAGAAGGAACAAAAATAGAGTATTCACCACCAGGGAAAGTATAGGCCTTACCATGGGAAGAACAGGCATTGAGCACCACGTCAATGAAACCATCAATAAAGGGAAAAGCAAGCTGACAGAACTCTACAAATTCAGGAACATCCCAACCAACATAAAAATACATCTTATCGAAACCTTTCTAATACCCATACTGCTATACCCACCTATACCTCTAGTCGCAACAAGCAGAAACAAGGAAAACAAACTCCAAAAAGTTCAAAATCAAGCCCTACGATTTGCTCTAGATGAAAGGCACCCTTATAGAAGGAATACAAAGACTCTTCACGAACAGGCAAACCTAGAACCTATCAACTATAATTTGCCTCGACTGTGAATACGGATGCGAAGTTACTGTTGATGATTTTGGCCATCTGTTTACTGTCCTGAGTTACAGATCCAGTTTCGTCTGTCAGGGGACCAATATTGGATTTTACTTTCTTTTTCGATCTGATGTATGTGAATAATTTTTTTAAGTTTGTCTTGACGTCGCGCTATTTGTTTTTCGTAGTTGCGTTTAATACTCCGAAAAAGGGTGCAACAAGCTCTGGGGCTGTTGTGGTACTGTGTACGGGCTTCGGCCGTGTCATTCTCTTTCATTAGTTTATAATTCCTTTTTTTTTAAGTTTACCGCCCTTTTTATTTCTCTGGTCATCCACGGTGGATCTACGGCACCATTTACTCGCCTGTGTTTCATAGGCACTGTAGCCTTTTCTACTCCCAAAAGCTTATCTTTGAAGTCGTTCCACACGTTGTCGATTGTATCGTCGGTTGGGTTAAGTTGGTCTCAGGTCGCAGAGGGTTTTAGTAGGATTATTTAGCTGTTCTGTGTTAGGTTAGTTTTTGTTCCACCAGAGCGGTTTGTTCAATGTGTAAGAGAGAAAAAAAGGGTGTTTATATTGTATTAGGTCTCGGGAGAATTAACAAACAAATTTTCATTAAATTTTATTATTACCAACTTAAAAATGAATAGCTTGCCGTAAATACTTAAAGATTCCTGGAGACAAGGTGCAGGGCATGGATATATGAAATAAAATGTTCCAGAGCAAGGTGGTTAAGCCCATCACTCTTCTCTCGTACTATATTTCTATTCTTTTGACTTATACTAGTTTCCCCTCCCCCTTTCCATTTTTTCACCCCTCCTTTGATCTATCCACCGGAATGAATGAATGAACCCCACTAGTCCCTCTCTCCCGCTCGCTCCGGTAAATTCTCTCTCTCTCTCTCTCTGTATGTTAACACTAAGGTCCATGTGTCCATTATATGATTAAATAATATGTGCCAGGAACGGAGATGATCCTCTTTGACCTGTAGCGCTCTGTATCGCTTCTTATGTCCTCCTCAACACTTCTATACTTCACACCATGCACTTAAGTTACTTCACAGTGCACACTTAATACACTTCACCCTGTACCTAGGTGTTTTTCTGTTCTTTTCTTCCCTTGACTTTGCTTTTCTGTGCCCTTTTGTTAATAGTGTCCACTATAAGAGTGTTGTAGCAGCCCCTTCACTTGTAGTTGCCACATAGCAGGTGACTGAGTTGCCTAGTATCGGGATGGAGGATCGGCTTGTTGAATATAGTAATTGTGACGACAGCGTTATGAATGTCAAAAATAAATATTTAGAAACTGTGACAAATCAAACTAATAGGAGTACCCAGTTACGACTGTCAATGTATTTATATATTTTTTGGTGTGAATATTTCTCCCTCTCCTTACACTATATCCCCTTCGTGTCGCGGTGTGAATATGACTGGAGGGGTTGCCTGTTCGGTCAGCGTTTTTTTTATATACCCTGTGCTACGTCACGCGGTCTAGGGGAGGAGCCTCGGGAGGATGCGCTGAATGGGACGAGTTTTGAGCCGACCATGGGTTGACCTCCCTTTATTTAGATCTTGAGCCTACCAGCCCCTCTAAGCCACAGATACAAAACTTATTCCTTAATAAAATGATTCCTACCTGTATGAAGTTACTGTAGAAGATACTTGTGATTATATTTAGTGTGCCTAAGTGAATGAGCTATGTAGGAAATAATGACGAAAAGTCTATAGATAGCCTACTATTGCCTTCAATGCTGCTGCTGTATTGTTTTGAAGGCGCGTTCTCCCTTGAAAACTGGTAGTAGTAGTATTGTACTTTGTTTCTTAGGTGATGTCATTGATTGTTAAATTAGAGTGCCGTCATTCAATTAAATTACGAATATTTTTTAATCATGAAACTAGCGAGATTATCTCAATCATATATATTTGGTACGTGTCTAAAACAATACATGATGTCATGAACAACCAATCGGATGAAAGGGGGGCGGAGCTTAGCCAGTACGGGGGAGGGGCTTTTCGGTGCAAATTGGCCAAGTTAATTTGGACAGACTTATACTGCAAGTGTTGAAAGAATGTTTTCCACATTTGGCCTGGTACACTAAAAACTTAGGAATAGACTGGGAGTGAGAGAAGGCTGGGAAGCTAGTTTTCCTTCACAAGATTTTAAACAAAAATTAAAATTTAGATTAGACAGTGGACTAGATAATCTTTGCTATAGGCCAACTGCCTATTACTGTGTTGATAGTTTCCTTTCTCTCTCTTATTCTTTAACGCAGTGTTCTGTTGTTTCTATCATAACCAGAGCTCAAGTGGGCCTATGGAAAATATAATGCTTTTGAGTCCTATTCAAATTTAAATATCAATATTTTTTTTGTGGATCAATATAGTACTGAATGCAATATATATAATTGCTCTGTAGGAATGAATATCAATTTGCTGTTCTCCATTATAAATTACACATACCTGATTTTTGTGGCTTAGTGCAGTACTGTATGTTATATGCATTTGCTCAGTAAGTTTGAGAAAGCAATACGTATAAATAAGCATTGTACTACATTTGAATTTACACATAATTTAGCTACCAGTATTTTTCTGTATGCACGGTTGGAAAGGATTTTTCTTAAACAATTTATCTGCTGTTTAGTGAAGTGGCAAATATATTTATTTATTTATTTATTTATTTAGATATAATGTACCAAAAATATGTTTTCAGTTACTTTGAAGTTGCAGCATTTGAATAGAGATTTGAGTTTACCAACTGATGTTTTCATCCTGGCATTAGTAAAATGACTGTGCATAATTAAAAATTAAAAACTCTATATAATTAAAACCACAATACCTGATGAAACTAACAAAGGTACATAAAAAAAACACTGGTTTTATTGATGTTTTTTTAGTTTAAACCAGGGCTGTCAAACTCATGGCCCGCGGGATATTCATAAATGGCCCGCGGCATCACGATAACTTCAATCTTGTCAATGTATTTTCTACCCTTGTTGGCCCCCATGACGGCACTTCAGAGGATGAATTGGCCCTCGAAGGGTTTTGAGTTTGACACCCCTGGTTTTAACCGCCAACCCTGCTGTACATAATTAAAATCTTACATATAGTTAAAACCACAATACTTATGAAACTAACAAAGATACACACTAAAGAAAAGAAGAAAAAAAAGTTTTATTAGTTGGTTTAAACCACTGTTTTTATTGGTTTAAACCATGGTTTAAACCTCTCACGGGGTCAAGACGTGTCACATGGCGCTCACCATAGCAGCCACAGGGTCGTCCTGTTGACCCTTTTCCTTTTCCTTCGCTTCCCATTCCCCTCCCCTTCTCATTCTTTCGAGGAGCTCATCACTCCAAAGAACTTTTTGTGAAATGTTGTAACGTATAGACATAGAGTGAGTGCAGTGTGTTAGTGGTGCTGGAAGGATAGCGAGCTGTGTCGCCAACACCTCGTCATCCACAGCGTCCCAGCAGACACCCTCAAGATCCGAAGGATACCATCATCTAGGTCACCCAGCAGCAGGGGAAGGTCAGTTCAGGTGGCAGGCAGTGTGGCAGTCTCGTCACTCAGGTTCGGAGCAAGATGTACAGCAACTATATCAACGCTGTGCACTTGTTCCCACGACTACATCTACCAGCCCGTCCAGCCGGGCAGCACCCACCACCTGTGTCTCGCCGCCCCAAGAGCTTAGCACCTCCCTACCAAGCCTGGGTATACCTGAGTGACCCACCCCCACAAATTGCCCACCTGCACCACCACCATCGTCTGTCACCTGAACCCAGCGTCTGACCTGAGGATTAACACCTGACCTGACCTCACCGTCATCTGAAGAGACCGCACCTTCCCCTCCTCTCGGCACCTCCGCACTGCACTCCCCCCACCGCCCCTCCTCCCCCACCCCAAGCTCCGTCGCCCCAACCCCCCCACACATATCAGACTCCCATTCCCCGTCCCTCTTCTTTTTGTACTAGTTTCATTAGCGAAGAAACATTGTATTTATAATATGTAAATGTTCAGCCTGACGGCTGCCGCAACCAAATAAACCCTTCATTATTATTATTATTATTATAACACCTTATGGCCTCTTGTTTTTACTTGGCCGTCACCTCGTAGACGTCGTCTCGCATCTGCTTGAGGACAGGAATCATTTGTCGCACCTTATCCACGTAGTCCATGTCTGAAAGGGTTTAGGGCTTGTTAGTGCTGTTGTGGAAATGTCTCGATCCTTACTACACAGTGCCGTAAGGTCTGGAATAGGGCAACATCAGTGTGGTTCCCAGTATGGCAATGCACCTAATATCCAACCCGAGATGGTCTAGCAGCAAGAGGAGGTCTCATAGGACTTGTAAATTTATGGCATAATTCTAATACCTCAACGCTATCTCAAGACTGTGTTTTGAGTATCAGCAGTGGCATAGTTAGGCCTGGGCTTTCGGGGCTATAGCCCCGAATGTTTTATGGATAGCCCTGGATCTCATTTTTTTTTTAATTGCCCCAACCAGGCCAATACAAAATGTTAATTCTTGTTAAGCTGTTAGTAATAGAAATGAGATTTCATAGATCCCATATGGAGATTATGTTTGTTCCCGTTTGGTTCACGTTCCTGTCACGTATTCACGGCCATCAGTCAGGCAGTGGTGCCACCGTGCCAGGCGCCAGCCAAGGTGGGTATCCCGGCCCGCGCACACGTGTGGGCGAGATAATTTGTTGATTGGTAGTAGCAAGCAAGACCTGTGTCTGAGGCTATGGATGTAAGCAGTTTTTTTTCAAAAAGAAAGGGGACCAAGGCAATGAGGTGCAGCCTGCAAGGCAAGAGCAGGCAGAGGAAGAGATACTTCCTGCTGTTGCTGCAACTGCAGATGAGTCATGACGGGAGCTAGACTGCCGCTGCCTTTACATTGTCTGTTAGTTTAGGTTGGTGAAGCAGAGGGCTCTTTAGCCAGCTAGTAAGTAGCCATAGTCTAGCTGAGGGGTTTTCAAACGTTTTTGTCACGAAGGCATTACAAAAATATGGTAGTTATGTATACTATATAATGCCGGGAAATGTGCACGCTGCACCGAATTGCTCCAGCATTCAGCAGTTCGAAGTGGAACGAGGGACAATGCTTTTTACGATTTCCAAAGGATCCAGTTATTTTTTAACGAATTTCAAGAGGTAATTTAGTGATATTTTGCTGTGGGCAAAAACCTGTGGTGACAATTACACGAGATCTAATTTCGTTGATATAAAAAATAAGTTAAAAGCATTACAGTAAAAGCTTTTAATACGTCTTTAACCCTGTATTTAATAAACTTGCAGGAACTGATGACATGGCAGGAGTGAAAACCAGCATATAAATTTATAAAATGTAGTAGTAGAGTAGTAGGCTGCCTGAGATGAAACTTGACAGTCTACATTATTAACTATTGTGATATATCACCTAGGCTATGACAACGGGATAAACAATACGTCTACTATAAGGCTAAAGGCTGAAAGTTTTTTTTTCCTTCTTTTCTTATTTAGGTGAGTAGAGCAAAAAAATAAATCGATCGTTCCGTTGCCGCTGGAGTGTGAACAATTATTTTTTCTTCAGACTTAAGTTGTGGCTACCATTAATACTGATATTATTTACAAAATAAATTGCTTATTTTTCCTATTAATAAAAGGGGTATTATGTTGAACGTGTTGGCGGTCTAATTTCCAAATACGGACAATTTTTTTTACGAGCAAAAAACAAGAGAGTTAAGTGCAGAGGTGGACGCGGTACTGAAAAATCAGTGGTAAGGTTGCGGTAGTGCGGTACTTTTTCCGGAGTAGTGCGGTTGCGGTAGTGCGGTCCCATTTTTGTATTTCCCAGTACGGTACTGCGGTAGCGGCAGTCACTAGTCAATAAAAAATTAAAAAAACTTCAGTGCCTATCCTGGCTATCCAATGACTAACTAATAACTTGTGAGATACAAAAAAAATAAATAAAGGAGGACTGGGGGAGGGAGAGAGGGAGGTAAGGGAGGAGGAAGGGGGGGACAGGCCGGGGAGTAGAGGACGGGAAGGGGAGGAGGGGGAGGGGAAGGGAATGCAACTTTTCGAGGGAGGAGGGAGGGGACAGGGAAGGGGGAGGAGGAGATCAGCGTCATGTGAGAGAGGAGGAAGTGGGGAGTGGGAAGGAAGGAAGGAGGGAAGGAAGGCAGGAAGGAATGAAGGGTGGTGCAACTGCAGGGATATGGGGGAGTGAAAAGGAAGGGGAGGAGGGGAGAAAGGAGAGGAATATTCTCCAGCGTTTGAGCGAAAACGAAAGATTACTAATATAGGAAAGTCATGACAGGAAGAGTGAAATATTATTCAAACTGTCCAACATATTAAGACAAAACACATCAACTGGAACTGTTAATTAGCGGCTACCATGGGAAAGCTGTAAGCCCTGGTGTCTCATGCCTCAGCGAAGAAACCACGTGGAAAATTCAACGTGGAGATAATATAATAATAATAATAATAATAATAATAATAATAATAATAATAATAATAATTTATTATTATTATTATTATCAAATAATATTGATCTTGGCTACATTGAAAAGAGAGAGAGAGAGAGAGAGAGAGAGAGAGAGAGAGAGAGAGAGAGAGAGAGAGAGAGAGAGAGAGACAATGATAAAATAGAGAAGTTGCAATGAAGTTATAAAACAGATATAGTATATACTATGGTCTATGTTAATGTTATGCATCAGATAAAAAATTGTGCGGGACATGAGATTGAGCGGCGATCATGTTAGTGCTTGCTTGTACTGTTGTACACTGCCATGTACAGTCATCGTCAGAGGCAGTCATGGCGCGCCGCCTTGGGTTGAGTGACGAACAGATTTACTCTGACTTATTCATTTAGTATTTAATTTTGAACAATAACTGAAAAGTCAGAATGATTGAATCACTGATTCTGATGACTGATACCGATTGACTGATTGAGTGCGATTCACTGAAAAAAAAAAAAAAACATTTATGTGAGCATGCCGCGCTGCAAATGTCTTCGATGGTTTTCTAAGTACCGCAAAAAGTACCGCAGGGTTTTTTAGTGCGGTCCGCGGTAGTGCGGTATTTTCAGAAAGTTTGCGGTAGTGCGGTACTTTTTTTGTGATGTGTCAGGACCCAGAAGACGAGGAAACAGAGGAGTGAGATATACAACTGTGTAAACATCTGACAGGACAAACACTAACAAAAAGGGTGACATATATATAAGTGTAAACATCTCAAGTACAAAAGAGGGGAAACAACGAGGGTAAAGGAAAACAGATACCCAGAGAGGAAAGGCAGGTATACAACTGTGTAAACATCTGACAGGGCAAACACTAACAAAAAAAGTGACATATATAACAGTGTAAACATCTCAAGTACCAAAGAGGGGAAACAACGAGGGTAAAGGAAAACAGATACCCAGACTCAGATACAGAAAACAGATGCCCAGTGGGCGTGGTCAGACAGTGTGAACAACCATTTAAAAAGACTCTGACCCGTGACGTCAGTTGTGGCGACATGTTATGAGCCAATAATTTAACAGAAAAATCACTGTGGGAGTGTCTTAAGACTGACTTACGAATAGCAGGAGAAGTAAAACAATACAACATAATGAGCGAGCAGATGGGTGTGACAGGAAGTATTGGCCATTGGTTATGTAGAAAATTAAGGGCGTGTCAAGGATGTAAGTCCGCCTAAAGTAAAGAAAAATGTGGCCTAGAAATCAGTGGTATAGGTAGACCGAGCTTGGTTCTCGCCTCAAGCAGACCTGCTACTCACTCAGCCGAGAATGGCTGTTGTGATCTTAATCGTGAGTAGAAATTCGAGAATCTAAGGGAAACCGACTGTATTGTCCTGGAGATTATAATGTAGGAGATTTGAAGTAGGATTGTGAGTGGGACAGGATAGTGATTATTTGTTTGCGATGTTAAGCAGAAATGGAAACCACTGGGTGTGGTATAATTAGGTGTTTCCATGACTTGTAGTAGATTATACTATAGGAATGTGTTATTAGGATTTTGTGAAGAGTACATAATGATTGTGATGTAAGCAGAGAGATACAAACCACTGCTTGTGGAACGACAAGTGTTATTATTATTGGCAACAACTGAGCACATATTGTAGTATTATGTTTAAGACATGTCGTTTGTCATATGTTGCATCCATTGCTGAATATGCCAGTGTTATGATCGTCTGAGCATAGAATATTGCGTAAGGCAATTACTTTCATTTAATTTTAAATAAATGTATATTTTCTTTTTCCCTTGTTTATCCCCGAACACCAGTCTCCAATAACAACTTAAGCCGGATCACGCTACCAGGGATACGAGACGGTGAGATCATTTATGGAGTAATTAATGAGTGATAAAAGAGTTGATTTAATACAAGAAAAGAAGGGTCTAAAATATGCGGTACTACCGCACTACCTCACTAAATACCCCACTTGCCCGCCTCTGGTTAAGTGTAAGAGTGCTGAGTTGTAGTTTTCAATCTCCTTGGTAGCAATAAAAAAATAAAAAAAACTAGATGAATTTGTGAAAAAAAGTGGTAGTTTCTGATTGCTAATTACTCGATGCTCACTTACTCAGATGTTCCTTATTTTACTGTAGTACAATGTAAAAATGGCCAATTGCTTTTCATCAGTTTTTAGTGCTTTGTTCCTTGCAGTAAACGTACCTGAGAATAAATTTTAATTTGAGTTGTCTGTACAGTACATTTATATGTATGACACATCAGTCTTAAGCGCTTTACAGTAATGTGCTTATGCTCTACCATAATTTGATTATGACCTCGAAAGTTTTAATATGACACACTTGCCATATTTTCAATGTTACTGCTAAATACAATAACACATAAATTGACCCTAAAGTATGTCAGAGAGGCCTCAGAATTACCCAAAAACCTCCGGGCTTCTCTCGCCTACAACCACCCAGCATTTTGGGCAGGGTTTAAGCCCCCAATGTTTCAAGGTCCTAAATACGCCCCTGATTTTCAGTGCCATGTTCTTGTCTTGCAAAGCATTCTGTGACTAGAAAGTTTCAACCCTTCGCTGTGCCATGTGGAAGTGCTCATCCTGTAAAAAGAGCATGTGATGTTTGGACACCAGGCACATGCTGTGGCTCCAATGCCCAAGCTGTGATGTGTGGACATGCTCCCCTGTCCTAGAAAGTCCTGCCTTCAGAGGCCACTGCCATCCGTTGAGCACTGTGGTCATTACAATGCTCTCTTGCTGCAGGGTTTGGAAGGAACTTTTCCCCCCAATGCCCAAGCTGTGATGTGTAGACATGTTCCCCTGTCCTAGAATGTCCTGCCTTCAGGGGCCACTGCCATCCGTTGAGCACTGTGGTCATTACAATGCATGTGTCTCTTGCTGCAGGGTTGGGAAGGGAGTTGTCCCAGAAATACAAATTTTGCTACATTTAAAAATTATTCCTGCACGTTGTTTGTACCTACAACTTCAATATGAGTATCTGTTTGGGACCGTATGTATATATAAATCGTATGGAGGGTATGATATATGGTGAAAAGGCACTGTAGTATGTGATGGTAAGGTTTTATTTTTTGTGTGTGGAAATGACTATCAGGAACAGTCTTGAAATCCAAATATTTACTCATCAAAAAGGTCACACTCACCCAGGTCACCATAGACGATGGTCTCCTTTTCCTCACAAGTGGCGATGACCTCCCCCCAGGGGTTGACAATCGAGGAGTGGCCCCAGGTGACGAAAGAATGGTTTGTGTTGCGAGCGGGAGAAACGTTCGCCACGTACACCTGGCAGTAGAGAATTAAAGATTGAGACTGATGGCGAAAGTTGGCAGACGGTATTCAAACAGCTGTTCAAAAGTCAAGGATGTACACAGCAGGTATGGACGTCCCAGGGTTTTGATGTGAGTTTTTCTTGGCAAAAGTCTTTTGGGAATTAGGTTCAGCAGAAACAAACTAACCATACCTTAACCATAACCATTCAAAAACTGTTTAAAAGTCGAGGATGTACACAGCAGGTATGGAGGTCTCAGGATTTTAGTTTGAATTTTCTCTGTGCAAGTCTGGGGATTTTGGTTGAGTGGACACAAAATAGTAGCCATTTTTTGCTGGGTATAGGATGCTGGATTTCCTAAAATGCTCTAGTTTTGTGGACTGACATTCGATCACTTATATGATTCACATACAGCAAAACAAGCCGGATCCCATCATCACTACACACTTTTGATATTTGTTATTTGTCCAATATTGTTGATATGGTGATGGTGTAAGATCCACTTCCCAACAGTAGAAGGTAAGTAAATGCATGTCATGGGCTGGAGCCACACAGCTGAAGCACTAACAGCCTTGTGGCATGGGACAGGCAACGCCTCCAGCAATCATCAGCAACACAGCGGTGCTCGTGCAGTTGCCACCAGAGCACAGCCGTGTACAAGACGTCTCTTTTAAACACCAAAAGGACTCGCCTGGTTGTCGATGGCACGGCTTCGTTGCAGCAGCTGCCAGTGGTCCGGGCCGGTGACCATGCTGCAGGCTCCGGGATACAGCACCACTTTGCACCCTAAAAAAATCTATGTTATGCCTTACTTGTATGATACACATTTTTGCATTAAGAAATAAAATAGAAAGTTCACAGTCCATTTTCTATATGCAGGGGTTGGGGATATCAGATGAATGAATCAGTCACTACATGCAGTCATTATACATTAAATTTGTTCAGCAGCCCTGCCTCCTCCCTCACCCTTGCTCCATTGTGACCTAAACTCTTTTTCACCCAACCAGTCATCTCCCATAGCTATGAAAGAGGGGAGGGGGGAGGGGGGGGGAGGGGCAGGGCTTCTGGGTCACTCTAGTGTATGCTGACTATACCTATTAGCACAAGAAAATGTATCGATTCCTTGAAACAAAGCAAAAGTCAGTTCCCACGAATGCCACTGGTCAGAACATCAAAAGTCTGGATTCCTGAAGGCACGGATCTATGATTTAAAAACAGCTGTTCAGATATTTTTAGGCAGGAAACTAGACCCCAAAATAACGATAAGAATTACAGATTAAAACTATGCATGTCTGGCTGTCACCCACCCATCAGTCATACCAAGGAACTGCTGGACAAATTCTACCAAAGCCCTTGCTACGTGCACTAAAATATGGATACCAAAATATTGAATAATGAGAAAAAAATAAATAAAGCCTCCAAGCCAAACATCCACCAATCAAACCAAGAAATTAGATCATGTTGACCCTCCCCCTCAATCCTGCGCTCACAAACTCTATTTTACAAAATCACTCTCCTTCATTCTCATTACAAGTCCAAACCATCTCATAATACATTATTTTCGCTGCATTGAAAAGTGTGAAATAATACACAGTACAATCTGCAAAGTGACAAGCTGTGTCCCAGAACGCTAAGTGTGAGTATGTTATGCACGGAATATCAGTACTAGACTGAGACCAATGCTTTGTACAAGAGGAATTGGGATGTTACGTCTCCTTGCTAACCTTGCTGACGTCACGGGATTGTGTAATGGGAACAAGCACAGAAGACAACCATGTGATTTGTAAACTTCAGCACATAACATGTAGGAGAGAAAGAGTGGCAAACATAACAAATACGCAGTAGGCAATGACAAACATAACAAGTAGCATGCAAAAGAGTTGGCAAACGCAGCACAATGTAAGCACTCACCTAACTTTGCATAAAGTCGGGCCATTTCTGGAAACCTCATGTCGTAACAGATGCCGAGACCAATCTTACAGTGGGGGAGCTCAAAGGTGGTCAAGGTGTTGCCAGGAGTAATGAAGCTGGACTCTTGCGAGACCAGTTCACCAGGCATATTGACGTCAAAAAGGTGCATCTGGAGACAAAACATCAATTCGTAATTTGTTCAATTTGGTCAATTCAATTTCTTTTTTGTTTTTGTCTTTTTTTGCCCTCGAGGTGCTACTACTGTAAAATAAGTTTCCAAAATGGATCGTAGGAACAGTGAGAATTGGATCTAGGTTAACAGCCAAAACATGTGATCAAGGTGTGAGGCAGAGGAGTGAGTGTGGCAGGTCAGTGTAAAAGCGCGTTCAGACCTGTGCAACTTTTCGTGCGCACAGGAGGCATGCGTCTATTGCATGAAGAGGCAAGCAGAGGCATGAATCGGAGCAAGGTAAGGCATGCTTCAAGTCTGTGCGCATAGGCCAACGTGCGCAGACGCATGAAGGCGCAAGTTTTTTCCCCATCCATGACGAGGAGACTCGTGCAACAGTCGCCCGTCAGCCACGGTTTAATATACCTTGTGTTTTCTAATTTTCAGGTCCTCCTTTGTATTGCCAGTATGGCGGATTGGTCCAATGAAAAAAATATAAACTTTATTGAGGATTATCGTTCATCTACTTGTCTGGATGGCTAGCTCCGCAGACTATAAAGACAGGGTGAAACGGAAGGATGTTCTACAGTTCCTCAAAAATATATATGAAATAGGGACGTCATAGGCAGTCCTAAACAAAATTAAAACCCTTCGGTCGTTCTCACTCTTCTTCTACACTCACACATACGTGCAAGATATTTACTGACCGAGCACTCACATTTTTTTCTTCGATTTCATCTTTGTCGCAAAATAATACCAGCTCATTGCCGTCTCGATTGTAATGAAGGTCTGACAGCTCAAATTATGAGTCATCCAAGTAGAGCCGAGTGTCCCGCGCTCTCCAATAAAAAAAAGAGTTTGTTTGTTTTAATACCCTAGAACCACATTGCCGGGTGATTTTCTCCCGACTCTCCTAGGTTACCACGTAGTTCAATATGAAGAAAGCGCGGGAACCAGCTGGCCGCCTGTGTACCCGCAGTGTTGTGTGAGACATCGTGAAGGGTGGGTGTGCGCTCCGGCTCCGCGCCTGGAATTTTCCACGGCGAGGGGAAAACCGTTATTTCGGGAGAATTTCTCCCGACGATGTGGTGAACGTTAGACATTTTACCCGGGTGAAATTCTCCCGACGATGTGTTTACCTGTAACTATTAGTGATATCTTACGTGTGTTTCTTTTCAGATATTTAGTAATTATTACAGATAAACAGAAAATATGGCTGCCCGAGGCAAAGTGCTGACTGAGGAGGAACTTGTGGAGACGATGAACAAATCTGGTTTCCTCTCAGTAAATGATAGCTCAGATAGTGAGTGTGTTGATGACCTGGAAGAATTTAGAGATATTGAAAGTGATGTGGAAGACAATTTAGAGGCACAAACTCTCTATGATAGTGATGAAGATCGAGAGTATGTGCCAGAGACTGACTCGGAAAGTGATAGTGAAGGGGAAGATCTTCAGAGAAGGAAGATAAGGAGAATGTTCACGTCCACACCAAGAAAAGGTCGTGCCTCTGCCACAACCTCTGCTGCTATCCCTGCTGCCAGTACCTCTGCTGCTGTCCCTGCTGACCCTGCCACTATCTCTACTGCTGCTGATCCTGCCACAACCTCTGCTGCTGTCCCTGCTGCCAGTACCTCTGCTGCTGCTCCTGCCCCTGCAACTTCCGCTGCTGCTGCTGCCACCCCTGCCAGGGGTGTACGGAGGGGAAGAGGCCTCCAGGAGGCTGATGTTCCACCTGTCGTCGACTTCAACAGGACGACCATTTCCTCCAGAAACAATTTTAGGTGGAGCTGTCAACCTCAGCACAGTCATGCACACAGGAGGTTGTCAAGAAACATCATGGGAAGATATACTCCAGGGCCAGCTCATGAGGCAAGGGGTGTAGTTGACCCTGGGGAGGCAATCAAACTTTTTGTGACTGATGCCATTGTTCAGGAATGCGTCACCTGGACAAACAAACGCATTCAACTTACTGCAGGAAGGATGGCAACTCAAAGACAAGCAGGCACATATGGTCCTACAGAACCAAGAGAGATATTAGCACTCTTGGGAGTGCTAATAGCAGCAGGGCAGCAGAGGGATAACCATCTCTCCCTTCTTGAGATGTGGAGTGCCGTCACTGGGTGTCCCCTGTATCGAGCAGCAATGTCCAAGGGGAGGTTCGAGTTTCTGGTCTCCTGTCTGCGGTTTGACAACCCAGACACGCGTGTGGAGAGGCTGAAAGAGGACAAGTTTGCCCCTGTGAGGAAAGTGTGGGACATGTTCATCGACAACTGCAGGCGGCTGTATGTCCCACGCGAGAACCTCACTGTGGATGAACAACTGTTGGGGTTTAGAGGGAAGTGCCCCTTCAGGATGTACATTCCCAACAAACCTGCAAAATATGGCATCAAGCTCGTCCTCATCTGTGACGCCAGCACCAAGTACATGCTTGGTGGCATACCCTACCTTGGCAAGCAGGGGACAAGGCCACGGGATGGGGTCAACCTTGGTCATTATTTGACAAGAGAACTGACCAGGCCATACCACGGCTCCAATAGAAATGTGACCACGGACAACTGGTTCACATCAGTGCCTCTCATTGTTGACCTCCTCAACAACTGTGGAATGACACTTGTTGGCACAATGAGAGCAAACAAGCCTGAAATTCCCAGTGAGATGAAGACCAAGGAAACAAGACTCCATGGATCAAGTGCCTTTCTGTTCACCAATGCGATGACGTTTGTGTCGTATGTGGCAAAGACTTCACGAAGAAACAAGAAGATGGTCCTACTCATGTCATCCCAGCACACCCAGCCTACCATTGCACCAGGGGGCAAGCCAGAGATCATAGAGTTCTACAATTCTACAAAGGAGGGTCGACACATTCGACCAAATGTGTGCCACAACTTCCTGTTCAAGAAAGACACGACGCTGGCCCCTCTGTGTGTGGTATGGCATTCTCAATGCTGCGACCATCAATGCCTTCATCGTCAGCAGCGAGAATCGGGCAAGGGCAGGCACCAAACTACTGGCAAGGAGGACCTTTATGATGGATGTGGCGATGGCACTCATCACTCCCTGGGCCCAAGCACGTCTGTCAACACCATCCCTGTCCCGAAACCTTCGCAACTTGATAGACACTGTCTGTGAGCTGCCATCAGACGGTATTGCTGCTGGGACACCAGGGACATCCTTTGCAGACAGCCGCTCCCCCCTGGTACGCTGTTCTGAGTGCTCTAGTAGGGCAGACAGGAAGACCCGGCACCGATGCAACAGGTGTGCCCTACCCAAGTGCCCTCGACACCTGTACCCTGTCTGTGGTAACTGCGTATAAGAGGTAAGCTTATTTTTTTGTATGTCATCATTCCATGTTTAAATAAGTGGTTATAAGCTCTGGAAAAATTATGAAAAACAAATAAAATGAAAAATCGATAGAAAGAATGTATAGTTATTTTTCGCCTGTCTTCCATACAGTTTCCGGTGGTAGTAGTGGGCTTAGGCGATCTGTACCCCATCGGGGATGACTGCTTATGAAAGGTAATCTTATTTTTTATTGTATTTCATCAGTCCATGTTGAAAAAAGTCATTATCAGCTCTGGAAAATATATATATATATATATATATATATATATATATATATATATATATATATATATATATATATATATATATATATATATATATATATATATATATATAAATCACAAAAAAAATATAGCCACTTTTCGCGTGCATCCCATACAGTTACCTGTGGCAGTAGTGGGCTGCAACTGACTGAGGCGAGGGGCCAACTACCTAGTAACTAGTGTACCAAAGGAGAAGTCACCAGCTGCAGTACTTTTTTTTTGGAAATTTTTTTCTAAACACTTTTTCAAATTTAGTCAAATTTAGGTTATTCCTTATTAAGGTCAATATCAATATTAAAATAAAGTACAATTTAAGTTTATAAGTTTATAATCTATAGTTTAAGAGTTCCTTTTTCACTGTAAAACTTGTAATAAACCTTAATTGAAAACTACTATTTTTTTTTTTTTTCAAAACCGGGTAAAATTCTCCCGGCGATGTGGTTCATGTTCCTCAAAAACAGCGATGGGGTTCTAGGGTTAATGCATATCTTTGTGAAAATATATTTTTTCTGTGATAAATAAAGGTTTTCCAACATTAATATCTAATAAACATTATCAAATTAGACATAAAAAAGAGGAAATAAATAAGATATAAGGAGAGGGAGAAATATTCACACACAAAAATATATTAATACATTGACAGTCGTAACTGGGTACTCCTATTAGTTTGAATTTTTTTACCGTTCCTAAATATCTCTTTTTGACATTCATAACGCTGTCGTTACAATTATTATATTCAACAAGCTGATCCTCCATCCCGATACTAAGCAACTCAGTCACCTGCTATCTGGTACCTACGAGTGAGGGGGCTGCTACAACCCTCTCAAAAGGGCATAGAAAATCAAAGTCAGAGGAAGAAAAGAACAGAAAAACACCTAGGTTCAGGGTGAAGTGTATAAGTGTGCACTGTGAAGTAATTAAGTGCATGGTGTTGAAATGCCAGAATTTTCTCTTTTCTATACTCCAACACGACCTCTTACGTGTAACGAAACACACGATAAATTAATCCAGACAAGGTAAGGTTTTCCCGGCGCCGGGGATCGAACCCGCGACCAGCGAGACGGGAGAGCCATTCCTTAACCAGTCGGCCAAAGAGGTACCCCCCTGGCAGAGTGAGTTATGGGAGGTTCGCCCATCAGGCAAGTCGCTGCACTACACGGCTCCCCATTCCTACTTAGATTAATTTCTGTGTGTTGAGATTTCCCATTTTCTATGAACTTCGGAGAGCATGGGCCATCACTCTACCTGTTATATACCCACTCGGGGTGACACAACATAATCACAAGGGAGGATGCCACCGCCTTCCCACCAGTGAAATGCCAGAATTCTATGTTTTCGATACTCCAACACGACCTCTTGCGTGTAACGAAACACACGAGAAATTAATCCAGACAAGGTAAGGTTTTTCCGGCGCAGGGGATCGAACCCGCGACCAGAGAGACGGGAGAGCCACTCCATAACCAGTCAGCCAAAGAGGTACCCCCACTCGCAGAGTGAGTTATGGGAGGCTCGCCCATCCGGCAAGTCGCTGCACTACAGTGTGAAGTATAGAAGTGTGGAGAAGGAGGACCTAAGAAGCGGTACAAAGCGTTACAGGTCAAAAGAAGAAGAAGAACAAGAAGGTTTAGGGTTCAGGTGAAGTGTATAAGTGTGCACTGTGAAGTAACTAAGTGCATGGTGTGAAGTATAGAAGTGTGGAGGAGGAGGACCTAAGAACAGAGACGCGTTCTGTGCTGGCCGCCACCACTCGGAGGGGTGTAAAAAAACGAATCCAGGACGGTGCCTCCTTTCCGTCTCGGTGCTGTAATTGTGGTGGCCCTCATAATGCCCAATCCAGTGCGTGTCCGGAGAAACCTGCCCCCTTCTTCAGCTCCCTACGGGAGCAGTCGGACCCCTTCACCAGTCAACATGTCACTTCAGCAGCCTACCGCCCTGCACCGCTCCCTGCCCATAATGCCTGGGCAACTCTATCTAGCTCTGGACCTCGACGACCCTCCGCTGGCACGGTCTCTTGAGTCCTCACCTGCCCCTGCATTCCCCGCTGGGGGTCCACTAGTTTACGCTCCTACTGCTGACCTCTCTTCTAGTATCCTGCTCACCTTCCAAAAGGAAATAACCAATCTCTCAGCTGTCCATGCTCAAGTTTCTGAGCGCCTCACTGCTGTGGAAGCTCGCCCTGTTCCCCCTGCTCCATGGCACCCTCCTGGTCCGGCTCCTGTGGCTGCTGATGCTGATGGAGGGTTCCGTTCTCTACCGTTCTCGCCGGCAGCCGATCCCCTGCAGCCTCAGGCAGCACCCAGTACTTCTCTCGGTCCAGTTCCTCCTGTGTAGGCTACAGGGACACATGTAGCTTCACCCGCCTCCGGCAGCGGTGCCCAGATTGTGGGTGACTCTGGCCTGACCGCAGTCTACTCTCGGATGGATTCGCTGGAGACTGCGGTAGAAGGCATGCATTCTGCGATGCAGCCCTCTTCGCAAACAGGCTCGGTAGCGATAGTGGGGCGACTTCTTGGGGCAGCTGCGTAAGATTAAGACACTGTAGAGGATTTGGCTCCATGTCAACAGGGTCAGGGGCAAACCCAGGTCTCAAGTAGCTGCACCCACACTTATGGTAGGCTTAGTGCATCCTATGATCTGGTGGTGATGCGGCTGAGGCTGGGCTAAAGATATTACTGGGAAGTCAGTGGGGCTGACCCTGTACCTTGTAGCTTGTGTGCCAGGCCCGGGGGTCACACGCTCAAACACTATGTCCTGCTCTTAGTGCTTACCGCCCACAGGGCCACTGGGACCTGCCTGAGCTGGTGGGCTGGTTCGTTAACAATAATGTTCTTTCAGTTGTACTCAGTGAGTATCCTGCATTTGCCCCTAGATTGTAGTTTATATGTTCAGTCCCTTATGTCTACTCCCCTGCCTAAATCAAGGCCTTTATTTTTTTAGCACTTCTTCCACATGTATCCTTAGATGTATTGTGTTGCCTTCAGCTGCGATCCTCTGTTTTTATTATCTTACTAGAAGTGTGCTTCCTGGTTGTTAGGGTTACGCAACACAAGGTTTAATTATTATGAGGTTTATTCACATTATGTTCGTATATAATGGTAGCGAGCTTATGGAAGTTAAGTAACAATATTATTTTCAATTCATCATTCTGTTGGTAATGGTAGCGAGCTTACTGAAGTTAATTTACAATGCTATTGACAACACATTGTTAGTAATGGTAGCGAGCTTTTATCGAGTTACTTTACAATACTGATTACAACTCATCATTCCAATCACCAGTAGGGCATACTCATCACAGAACATTTCATATAATATATATAGAGAGAGAGAGTCCTGGCCATAGCTAACAAAACCTACCCTAGCCAAGTTTCTATGATGCATAATTATACAAGAAAATATCTCCCTTCAGCCACCGATATGTGTTCACAAAGATGATCACGCATGGGGGCAAGGTATTCGTGTGGGGTTAAGATACCAAGGGGGTGATCATAAGCCCACACAAAAGGGGATGTTCACATACGTACTCTATATAATGACAAAAGTGAGGTGCCAGCTCAGTCAGTATGCTAGGGAACCTGTGGGGTGAGGTTGAGGCGGTGTGTGTCAATTCACCTCTTATAAGTAACATTAACATTGTATCAAGATAACACACTAACAGGCTTGGTCCCAAGGAGCTGGGTTTAACGTAGCTGTGAAGTGAGGTTGAGGCGGAGTGTGAGGAAGACTCGCTCACACCGTCGGCTTCTCACCTCTCCCCACTGCCCGCGGGCTAGCCAGAGGCTAGTGAACGCATTTATCGGTGGTTTAGTTAACATACAATTGGCCTGTTCCGCCAGTTCAGAAGGAGTTCCGAAGCAACTGGTTCTCTCTCACTTAAAACAGGTGAAAAATTTTACTAGTCCCTCCTCCGTGAAAAAAAAACTGAACTAATGATCATTCGGCACCTTCGGCTGGGGCGTAGTCACGCCAGCAGCTCCACATCTGGTTCGTCTGTCTGTCTAGCGGCTCGTAACCACCTGATTCACAAGCAACACATCAGTTATTATAAGTTATTGATTTCTCAATTTTCCCCGCATTACACGACACTTTCCCCCCCTGAAGAATTTTTCACCCCTCAAATCCTTCCTTCACAATCCAAAGTCCACTCTGCCTTTCCCCTGTAGGGGAGTTATCTCTCTTCCCTGACTGTAGTAACCCCTTGCACTTAACATTACTCTGGACGGAGCTTATTATCCTCAAACAGTGACCACAATCCGGTCACTACTCCACAATGTCCCTTTGAGACATAACTCCACAACGTCCCTTTGAGACATAACTCCAATGTCCCTTTGAGACATAACACCAAGATTAGTGATAGGCAGTTCCACCCCAGCCAACCTCTTGGTTCGCCGGCAGTGTGGGTACTTAACCTTAGTCCCCTGGTACTCTCGATGGCAAGATTCGGCACCTCAGTCACCCATTCCTTTCATTCTAGTCTACTATCACTCCCTCATTCATTCTAACCTTTCATTTTGCCAGGTCTCCTAAGGTGGGGATACGAGAGCTTGTCACGTCCTGAAGTCGTCCCACCCCGGCGCGACCCGTGTTGACTGTTAGTTGCAGCCAATTTCTGCGAAATAAAGTGGCTAACACATCACAAAAACCTTCCAACTACTACTCGCGTCTCCGCCAGGTGTGTTAGTGCACCACAGGGTTACCAGTAGCCTTACAAACATTCTAAACTTTCCATGCCTCACTGGATCGTCACTTCTAACTCGTCTGGGGAAGTCATGGCCACCGTAAAAGATGACCCTGGCACAGCCAGGAGAGACTTGAGTGTGCGAAGCATCCTCTCCATGACGACGTTTCCAGTGGGGCGGTAGGTGGTAGGGGAATATAATGTTATGAAGTGTTGTTAGCAGAAATCTGGGAAGGCTTTCGATATGAACCCGCCCCCGTTGTCCAGGTCGATACCTTCTCGGGCGTTCCGTAGTCAGTCACATAATGTACTATAGCCTTCAGCACGTGTTGTGTGTGCTTAGATTGAAGTGGGTGGAATTTTACGAATCGACTACAATGACTGATGATGGTGAACACATATCGGGTTTTCTGACCTCCCGCAAACAGGTCGGTCAGATAGACGCCTTTATACAACGGTTTCCCTACTGAGGGTAATTCCTGCCAGGGCTTCTATAGTCCTTGAATTGTTGTCAAGTTGGACCTTGTTCTACATAGCGACAGACGACTACTTTCAAGTTGCACCGATGTGGAACATTTACTGGTGATTAATAGACTAAGTTAAGCGTGTATCAAAATGGAGAGAGGATTTTTCCAAGAAATATTACACGAGGTCAAATTTAAATATCTCATTTAGCAAACGAAAATTATCACTTCCAAACCCGTTTAGAAACTGCTTCAACCGACAGTTATAATATGATGGATCCTTTTTAAGTAAGATCACCTATCATATTTCTAACTTAAATTTTACATATTTATACTCGGCCAGATTCTTAAAACCACATTTAACTTGTAGTAATAGGAGGCCTATTCACAAGTTTTTGCCCGACCGGTATATTTAGTAAAACGAAGTATATGAGTATGTAAGTCTAGTAAATTTTATTTTAATCTAAGAATAATAAAGATTAATATTTTTACACTTTAGCAATAAAACTCTGCATTTGCATACTCGCTCTTCACTTGGAAATAACCTTAAAAAATCTCACTTAAAAGTTGAGCTGTTTTCGAATTTGGTTATGGCCTATTAAAGCTGTTTTCCACATGGTCTGTGATGAGTGGGCACTTAGGCAAATAATGATGAGACATCCCACCGCTTATGCCACTAGTGTGTTGTAAAGCTTCGGTCTTTAAGCTGTGAGGTATTACGAGGGTGTAATGTATGCCTCCATCAATTGTTTCCCTAGCATAGTATAGAATCTCATCCCCTATTTCAAATTGCTGAAAGATGGTTTTATGGTAACGTTTAGTAGGGACAGAACCTCCTTCCAGATATTCAATTAATTCTCTCCATTTCACTTCTTCTCTTTGTCGTTCTTTAAAGACTAATTTGGGATGACCTAGGAATGTGGTTTCAGGAGTACGTTGGATGATTAGCACTGGCCTTGAAAGTTGGTCGGCCACGAAGTTGTACTTCCCCTTTAAATACTGTATCTCATAACTGGATTCTCTCATTTCTAAGACCCAGCGGTTCATTCTCGCGGATTTGGTCTTCCTTTTAAAAATACTGGTAAGGGGTTGATGGTCGGTTACTATGGTGAATCTAGTACCCCACGGATAATGGTGAAACTGCCGACAGGTAAGCAAGACCGCTAGTGCTTCCTTGTCAGTGGCGGAGTATCGGCACTCACTGTGATTTAATTTCTTCGAGAATTAGCCGAGAGGTTTGGTGACTCCGCATAGTTGGATCTGACTTATGACTCCGCCTACATGGGTGTTACTGGCGTCGGTGGTTATTATGAACGGCTGGTTAGTTTGCGCTCTGGCTAGCACTGGCGCATTAGCAAGGCATTCCTTAAGTGTCTCGAAAGCCGTTTGACATTGTTCGTTCCAATTGAAGCTTTCCTTGGCCCGAGTGAGGTTAGTGAGAGTGGCGGCTATTTTTGCAGTTATTTACATGTTTTCGATAGAACCCGGCCATTCCTAAGAATCTCCTGACTTCTTTTACTTTAGTTGGGGGTTTCATTTCTAAGATAGCTTCTACATTCTCAGGATTAGGTCGGCTGCCCTTTTTTGAGATCTTGTATCCTAGGAATGTGACTTCCTTCTTCCCACATTCGCATTTACTTAAGTTTAGTTTGACGCCATTCTCAGTGAGTAGGGAAAAAACCTTTCTCAGTCGGCTTGTTAAGGTAGAAAAATCTGGTGCCCAAATGATTAAATCGTCCAAATAGTTTTTAATCCAGCCTTCTTTAAGCAGGGGAGATAGGAGGGCAGCCATATGGCGAGAAAAAATCGCAGGGGAGCAGCTGAAGCCAAACGGCAGTCGCCTGAATCTATACAAGGTGACTCCATCACTGAAGGTGGTAACGTCCCTGCTGTTTTCATCTACTAAAATTTGAAAATAAGCCTCACGCATGTCAAGGGTGGCATAAAATTGCTGGCCCGCTGCTTGTTCTACTAGCTCTCCCAGTCTCGGCCAGGGATAAACATCAGTATTAAGGTGCGTGTTAACGTGTCGGTAGTCCAGACACATCCTCTTACTACCATCAGGTTTATTCACTAAGACAATGGGTGAAAGCCACGCAGATGTCGATTTCTCAATGACTTCCCTATTCTCTATGTCTTGTAACATTTCCGCTATCACCTTTTTTGCTTGTTCAGGGTAACGATATCTAGGGCCTCGACTCGGTCTCGGGTCGGCTACATTAAGTTTCGCAGGGGGGCCTGCCATTAACCCTAGTTCACTTTTGTCCAGAATGAAAAGTTCAGCGTGGTCTAGAATGGATGAATTCAGTTCCTCCTTTTGTTCATGAGTAAGATGGTTCCATTTCTGCTGTTTTATAATTTCTGCTAGTCGTACTGTTCTGCTACCCTGGATGTTCACTTGATCGGTAGTTGGGAGGAGGTCATGTTGAATCTCCCGGGTGTTCCGGATAACCTCGGCCGTCTCACTCGCATGGTCTGGTTCGTCGTCGAGGTATTTATATGAACCTAATAGCGTTCCCGGTTTGAATCAATTTACTGCTTTGGTGTTGTTAACGAAAGGAAGGTAGATGGTGTTTTGCTCATTTACTTTAGTTAAGTAAACTGTTTTGACTGATTTAGGGTTGAGGATGAACTAGCAAGGTGGTATTTGGGTTTTCCTTTACCTGGATAGGGATAAATTGTGACGTATAGGGTTCCATATGAAGAGGCTTTGTGAGATTTACCCCTTTAGGGATGTCGCCGTGGGCTAGGGGCGGGGGAATGCTTCGTATTCTCTCTACTTTCCCTTTTTGTCGTCTTATGTGACCAACTACGTATGAAGCATTACCCCAGACTCTATCTCGTCCAACCTTTCGTTCCATTGAAAAGGAACCTTCCCTAAGATGTCAGTACCCAGCAGTAGCTCTGCATCAAGGTAACTGTTTGGGACTACTGGAACCCATTGTTTGTGTACATGATCGTTACCTACCCCGATTTCTAACCAAACCATACCAATAACTCGGAGAGCGGAACCCGTGACGCCTCTTAAACTAGGTATGTTGCGTCTTTTATTTATTTCACTCCCTAGTTCATTCGCAGCCGATTCTTTGATAAGGGTATGACCATTACCCGTGTCTACTACCACTGCCCTCATGATTTTACTGATGATAGCCAAACTGTGTCCCTGTGTTAGTCATGTTCGGCTGGCTGATTGACCTGGGCAGTTTTTATTTCCACGCCAGCATCCGTACTTCTTGCAATCGAAGCAAGTACCACGTGTCGGTTTCCGCCAACATTCTCTCAAGAAATGTGTGTGGGACCGACAGTATGAGCAATATCGTTCTCATCGTGACTGACGGGTTGAGGTTTGTAATTGTCCTACCCGTTCCGTTAAGTTCCTAATCTGCCTTTTAAGTTGTTCTACCTCTGAGGATTCGCTGGATGTAGCATTTGGTTTAGGCGTATCGTTAGGGTTGGGTGGACAGTTCGCAGGTGGTGATTCAGTGGCCGTTTTTCGCTCTTCTCTACTACTAATTTGATGATGTTTAGAAGATATTGATGTTGGAAAACCTTTTTTTATCACAGAAAAAATGTATTTAACACAAAAATATGCATTAAAACACACAAAAAATAACATTTTAGTTGGACAGCGCGGGACACAATCGGCTTTACTTGGATGACTCATCGGCAAAGAACCCAGCAAGCTGCCATGCCTTCTCTATACTCGAGACGGCAATGACCAGCTGCGGCAGCAGCAGCTGCATGGTTCAGAGCAGACACCTTGACGACTTAAGTGTATGTGTGCTTCACTCCAGGTGTGAACAGAAAGAGGCATGCGCATCCATCGAGGAAGAAGCATGCAGCTAGAGGCATGCTTGAGCGTGCGTGTTGCATGCGTAGAGACATAGGCAGATGCACGGCAACCAGGCGCAAGGCGCACAGGTCTTAAGGGACACTTGTGGAGATAGGCAGACACTAAGACTTGCAACAGAAGCTTCGATCCAAAATTAAATGACAGACAGACAAGCAAGGGTGTGAGGAAGAGGAGGAGTGGGTGTGGCAGATCAGTGTCAGGGGCACGAGACACTTGTGGTGATCACCGGACATCTCGGACTGTGACGGAAGCTTTGATAATCGTCTCCATTGCTTCCAAAATTAAATGAACACAACTCACCTTTCTGTGCTTAGCTACCATGTTGCCCTGCGGCCCCCAGACTGTGCAGGTGTTGTAGATCTTGTCTCCCTCCCTCTCCTGCACCGAGCCCCCCACCACAAACACGCCAAACTTCTTCGCCGCGTCACCGAGGGGGGCGGTGCTCTCGCCGGGGACGGGCTCCACGTAATTAGTATTAGCACCTGTGGAGACGACGCTGTTGAACTGTTACAAAAAACAAACAGTATTGTAAAAATATATAATATGTTTAATAAAGTGGTTTATCTCTATACATGGGGAGGCGGTGGCCAGGTGGTCAGCGTGCAGGTGTGGTGAGCCCGTGGACCAAGGTTTGTGTTCCACCGAAACACGCTGATTTTTCAAGCCAGTGTCTGAAGGTTACCCACATGCTGCCCAGATCTTCAATCAACCATAACGTCAGCGGCATCGTTCAAGTGCTGCGCGGGGGGGTAGCATGGGCCAGGCAAAGAGTCATATATCACGGCAGCCACTATAAACGGAACTGGGGCATTCCAAGAGGGCCATCAAGAGAGCCTACCAGCGCAAGAGGCAGCACCAAAAAAAAAAAATAATAATAATAATAATATTAATAAATAAAATAAATAAATATATAAATAAAATAAAAAATCACTTCATACTCATGTAAGCAAAGCTCCTTACTGAGGCTGCAGGGTCCGTTGAAGCACTCCGGCAACACCGCCAGCTGGGCATCGTTGCCGGCAGCCTCCTCGATGAGCTGCACGGCCCGCTCCACGTTCTTGGTCTTCTCCTCGGCCACAGCCATTTGGACCAGAGCAATGCGTAAGGCTGTCAAAGAGGAAGTAGAACCATTTAGCTGTCAAGAAGGATATAGTACCATCAGTTGTCAAGGAGGATGTACTACCATTTAGCTGTCAAGGAGGATGTAGTACCATCTAGCTGTCAAGGAGGATGTAGTACCTTTTACTGTCAAGGAGGATGTAGTACCGTTTAGCTGTCAAGAAGGATACAGTACCATCTACTGTCAAGGAGGATGTACTACCATTTAGTTGTCAAGGAGGATATACTGCCATTTAGCTGTCAAGAAGGATACAGTACCATCTAGCTGTCAAGGAGGATGTGCTACCATTTAGCTGTCAAGGAGGATGTAGTAACGTTTAGCTGTCAAGGAGGATGTAGTACCATCAAGCTGTCAGGGAGGATGTACTACCATTTAGTTGTCAAGGAGGATGTAGTACCATTTAGCTGTCAAGGAGGATGTAGTACCATTTAGCTGTCAAGGAGGATGTACTACCATTTAGCTGTCAAGGAGGATATAGTACCATTTAGCTGTCAAGAAAAGTGGAATACCATTTAGCTGTCAAGGAGGATATACTACAATTTAGCTGTCAAGGAGGATGTAGTACCATCTAGCTGTCAAGGAGGATGTACTACAATTTAGCTGTCAACGAGGAAGTAGTAACGTTTAAGTGTCAAGGAGGATATAGTACCATCTAGCTGTCAAGGAGGATGTACTACCATTTAGCTGTCAAGGAGGATGTAGTACCACCTAGCTGTCAAGGAGGATGTACTACCATTTACCTGTCAAGGAGGATGTATTACCATTTAGCTGTCAAAGAGGATGTTGAATAATTCAGCTGTCAAGGAGGATATAGTACCATCTAGTTGTCAAGTAGAAAAAAAAATTACAGCTAAGGAGACAGTTCAAGGGCGTAAAAAAAACAAAAAAAAAAAACAAGCCCGCTACTCACTGCTCCCGAACAGAGGTCAAAGGAGTGTCCAAAACGAGAGGTCAATTTCGAGAGGAGAGGTGTCCTGATACCCGCCTCTTGAAAGAGTTCAAGTCGTAGGCAGGAGGAAATACAGATGAAGGACGATTGTTCCAGAGTTTACCAGCGTGAGGGATGAAGGAGTGAAGATGCTGGTTGACTCTTGCATAAAGGGGTTTGGACAGTATAGGGATGAGCATGAGTAGAAAGTCGTGTGCAACGGGGCCGCGGGAGGAGAGGAGGCATGCAGTTAGCAAGTTCAGAAGAGCAGTCAACATGAAAATATCGATAGAAGATAGAAAGAGAGGCAACATGGCGGCGGAATTTGAGAGGTAAAAGATTATCAGTATGAGGAGGAGAGCTGATGAGACAAAGAGCCTTTGACTCCACTCTGTCAAGGAGAGGTATGTGAGTGGACCCGTGGACCCCCCCCCCCCCCCACACACACACATGAGATTCATACTCTATACGAGGGCGGACAACGCCCCTGTAAATGGATAGCAACTGTGCGGGGAAGAAAAATCGGCGGAGACGGTACAGAACGCCCAGCCTCGAGGAAGCTGATTTAGTAAGAGATGAGATATAAAGTTTCCAGTTGAGATTTTGAGTTAAGGATAGACCGAGGATATTTAGTGTTGAGGAAGATGATAGCTGAGCGTTGTCAAAGAATAGTGGATAGTTGTTTGGAAGATTGTGTCGAGTAGATAGGTGGAGAAACTGTGTTTTTGAGGTGTTGAAGGACACCAGGTTCCTCTTGCCCCAATCAGAAATAATAGTAAAGTTTGAGGCTAAGCGTTCTGTTGCCTCCAGACTTGAATCGTTAAGTTACTGTATTGTGGGTCTCCTATTAAAAGAAGTTGAGTAATGCAGAGTGGAGTCATCGGTGTAAGAATGGATAGGACAGTTCGTTTTGGAAAGAAGATCATCAATGAACAACAGAAAGAGAGTGGGAGATAGGACAGAACCCTGTGGGACACCACTGTTGATAGATTTAGGGGAAAAACAGTGACTGTCTACCACAGCAGAAATAAAACGGTCAGAAAGGAAACTGGAGATAAAGGTACAGAGAGAAGAATTGAAACCGTAGGAGGGTAGTTTGGAAAGCAAAGATTTGTGCCAGACCCTATCAAAAGCTTTTGATATGTCCAGCGCAATAGCAAAGGTTTCACCGAAACTGCTAAGAGAGGATGACCAAGAGTCAGTTAGGAAGGCAAGGAGATCACCAGTAGAACACCCCTTACGGAACCCATACCGGCGATCAGATAGAAGGTCAGAAGAGGAAAGGTGCTTTTGAATCTTCCGGTTAAGGATTGATTCAAAAGCTTTAGATAGACAAGAAAGTAAAGCTATAGGACGGTAGTTTGAGGGATTGGAACGGTCACCTTTCTTTGGCACAGGCTGTACGAAGGCGTACGTCCATCAGAAAGGCAAGGTAGATGTTGACAGGCAGAGGCGAAAGAGTTTGACCAGGCAGGGTGACAGCACGGAGGCACAGTTTCTAAGGACAATAGGAGGCACTCCATCAGGTCCATAAGCCTTCTGAGGATTGAGGCCAGAGAGGGCATAGAAAACATCATTTTGAAGAATCTTTATAACGGGCATAAAAGAGTCAGAGGGGGGGATGAGTAGGAGGAATATGCCCAGAATCGTCCAGAGTGGAGTTTTTAGAAAAAAGTTTGTGAGTAGAGTTCAGCCTTAGAGATAGATGAGACGGCAGTGTTGCCGTCAGGACTGAGGAGTGGAGGGAAAAATGAAGAAGTGAAGTTGGAGGAGATGTTTTTGGCTAGATGCCAGAAGTCACGGGAAGAGTTAGAGAAAGCAAGGTTTTGGCATTTTCTATTAATGAAAGAGTTTTTGGTTAGTCGGAGATTAGATTTGGCACGATTCCGGGCAGAAATGTAAAGTTCATAGTTAGCATTAATTTGAAGGCTCTGGTACCTTTAGCGAGCTGCCTCTCTATCATTGACAGCACGAAAAGAAGCGTGATTAAACCAAGGCTTTTTAGCATGAGGAGTAGAGAAAGTACGTGGAATGTATGCCTCCATTCCAGAGACAATCACCTCTGTGATGCGCTGAGCATACACAGAGGGGTCTCCATCCTGGAAGCAGTAATCATTCCGAGGGAAATCGGAAAAGTACATCCTCAGGTCGTCCCACCGAGCTGAAGCAAAATGCCAGAAGCATCGGCTTTTCGGCGGGTTCAGAGGGTGTACAGGAGCGATAGGACAGGATACAGAAATAAGATTCTGATCGGAGGAGCCCAACGGAGAGAACAGTTTGACAGAATAAGCAGAAGGGTTTGAGGTAAGGAAGAAGTATAGAATGTTGGGCCTGTCTCCAAGACGATCAGGAATACGGTAGTACCATCTAGCTGTCAAGGAGGATGTCCTACCATTTAGCTGTCAAGGAGGATGTATTACCATTTAGCTGTCAAGGAGGATGTAGTACCGTTTAACTGTCAAGGGGGATATAGTACCATTTAGCTGTCAAGGAGGATGTAGTACCATTTAGCTGTCAAGGAGGATGTAGTACCATCTAGCTGTCAAGGAGGATGTACTGCCATTTAGCTGTCAAGGAGGATGTAGTACCGTTTAACTGTCAAGGAGGATATAGTACCATTTAGCTGTCAAGAAAAATGTAGTACCATTTAGTTGTCAAGGAGGATGTAGTACAATTTAGCTGTCAAGGAAAATGTAATACCATTTAGCTGTCAAGGAGGATATAGTACCATTTAGCTGTCAAAGAGGATGTAGTACCATTTAGCTGTCAAGGAAGATGTAATACCATTTATCTGTCAAGAAAGATGTAGTACCATTTAGCTCTCAAGGAGGATATAGTACCATTAAGCTGTCAAGGAAGATATAGTACCATTTAGCTGTCAAGGAAGATGTAGTACCATTTAGCTGTCAAGGAAGATGTAGTACCATTTAGCTGTCAAGGAAGATGTCGTACCATTTAGCTGTCAAGGTGGATAAATTACCATTTAGCTGTCAAGGAAGATGTAGTATCATTTAGCTGTCAAGGAATATGTAGTATCATTTCGCTGTTAAGGAGGATGTAGTACCATTTAGCTGTCAAGGAGGATGTAGTACCATTTAGCTGTCAAGGAGGATATAGTACAATTTAGTTGTCAAGGAGGATATAGTACCATTTAGCTGTCAAGGAGGATATAGTACCATTTAAATGTCAAGGAGGATATAGTACCATTTAGCTGTCAAGGAGGATATAGTACCATTTAGCTGTCAAGGAGGATATAGTACCATTTAGCTGTCAAGGAGGATGTAATACCATTTAGCTGTCAAGGAGGATGTAGGATCATTTAGCTTTCAAGGAGGATATAGTACCATTTAGCTATCCAGGAGGATGTAGGATCATTTAGCTGTCAAGGAGGATATAGTATCATTTAGCTGTCAAGGAGGATGTAGGATCATTTAGCTGTCAAGGAGGATATAGTACCATTTAGCTATCAAGGAGGATGTACTACCATTTAGCTGTCAAGGAGGATGTAGTACAATTTAGCTGTTAACGAGGATATATTACCATCTAGCTGTCAAGGACGATGTACTACCAATTAGCCGTCAAGGAAGATGTACTACCATTTAGTTGTCAAGGAGTATGTAGTACCTTTTAACTGTCAAGGAGGATATAGTACCATTTAGCTGTCAAGGAGGATGTACAACCATTTCGCTATCAAGGATGATTTAGTACTGTTTAACTGTCAAGGAGGATATAGTACTGTTTAACTGTCAAGGAGGATATAGTACAATTTAACTGTCAAAGAGGATATAGTACTGTTTAACTGTCAAGGAGGATGTAGTACCATTTAGCTGTCAAGGAGGATGTAGTACAATTTAACTGCTAAGGTGGATGTAGTACAATTTAGCAGTCAAGGAGGATATAATACCATTTAACTGTCAAGGAGGATATAGTACCATTTAGCTGTCAAGGAGAATATAGTACCATTTAGCTGTGAAGGAGAATGGAGTACCATTTAGCTGTCAAGGAAGATGTAGTACCATTTAGCTGTCAAGGAAGATGTAGTACCATTTAGCTGTCAAGGAAGATGTAGTACCATTTATACTGTCCAAACCCCTTATGCAAGAGTTAACCAGCATCTTCACTCTTTCATCCCTCAGGCTGGTAAACTCTGGAACAATCTTCCTTTATCTGTATTTCCTCCTGCCTACGACTTGAACTCTTTCAAGAGGAGGGTATCAGGACATCTCTCCTCCCGTATTTGATCTTGCTTTCGGCCACCTCTTTTGTTTCTTTTTAGGAGCAGCTAGTAGCGGGCTTTTTTTATTATTGTTTTCTTTTTTTGTGCCCCCTTGAGCTGCCTCTTGTAAAAAAAGAAAAAAAAGAAGATGTAGTACCATTTAGCTGTCAAGGAAGATGTAGTACCATTTAGCTGTGAATGAAGATGCAGTACCATTTAGCTGTCAAGGAGGATGTAGTACCATTTAGCTGTCAAGTTGGATATAGTACCATTTAGCTGTGAAGGAAGATGTAGTACCATTTAGCTGTGAAGGAAGATGTAGTACCATTTAGCTGTCAAGGAAGAAGTAGTACCATTTAGCTCTCAAGGAGGATGTAGTACCATTTAGCTGTCAAGGAGGATGTAGTACCATTTAGCTGTCAAGGAAGATGTAGTACCATTTAACTGTCAAGGAGGATGTAGTACCATTTAGCTGTCAAGGAGGATGTAGTACCATTTAGCTGTCAAGGAGGATGTAGTACCATTTAGCTCTCAAGGAGGATGTAGTACCATTTCGCTGTCAAGGAGGATGCAGTACCATTTAGCTGTCAAGGAGGATGTAGTACCATTTAGCTGTCAAGGAGGATGTAGTACCATTTAGCTCTCAAGGAGGATGTAGCACCATTTAGCTGTCAAGGAGGATGCAGTACCATTTAGCTGTCAAGGAGGATGTAGTACCATTTAGCTCTCAAGGAGGATGTAGCACCATTTAGCTGTCAAGGAGGATGTAGTACCATTTAGCTGTCAAGGAGGATGTAGTACCATTTAGCTCTCAAGGAGGATGTAGCACCATTTAGCTGTCAAGGAGGATGCAGTACCATTTAGCTGTCAAGGAGGATGTAGTACCATTTAGCTCTCAAGGAGGATGTAGCACCATTTAGCTGTCAAGGAGGATGCAGTACCATTTAGCTGTCAAGGAGGATGTAGTACCATTTAGCTCTCAAGGAGGATGTAGCACCATTTAGCTGTCAAGGAGGATGCAGTACCATTTAGCTGTCAAGGAGGATGTAGTACCATTTAGCTCTCAAGGAGGATGTAGCACCATTTAGCTGTCAAGGAGGATGCAGTACCATTTAGCTGTCAAGGAGGATGTAGTACCATTTAGCTCTCAAGGAGGATGTAGCACCATTTAGCTGTCAAGGAGGATGTAGTACCATTTAGCTCTCAAGGAGGATGTAGTACCATTTAGCTGTCAAGGAGGATGCAGTACCATTTAGCTGTCAAGGAGGATGCAGTACCATTTAGCTGTCAAGGAGGACGTAGTACCATTTAGCTGTCAAGGAGGATGTAGTACCATTTAGCTGTCAAGGAGGATATAGTACCATTTAGCTGTCAAGGAAAATGTAGTACCATTTAGCTGTCAAGGAGGATGTAGTACCATTTAGCTCTCAAGGAGGATGTAGTACCATTAGGTGTCAAAAAAGGTGTCGAAGCATTTAGCTGTCAAGGAGAATGTAGTACCATTTAGCTGTCAAGGAGGATGTAGTACCGTATAACTGTCAAGGAGGATATATAATAATTTAGCTGTCAAGGAGGATATAGTACCATTTAGCTGTCTAGGAGGATGTAGTACCATTTAGCTGTCAAGGAGGATGTAGTACCATTTAGCTGTCAAGGAGGATATAGTACCATTTAGCTGTCAAGGAGGATGTAGTACCATTTAGCTGTCAAGGAGGATGTAGTACCATTTAGCTGTCAAGGAGGATGTAGTACCATTTAGCTGTCAAGAAGGACGTAGTACCATTTAGTTGTCAAGGAGGATGTAGTACCATTTACATACTCGGAAAGCTTGCCATTCCTATGATATGCCTATCTCTTATAATTAATAGTAAGATATTATAAAGTAAAATTTTTGAACAGGATAATTTTCATGTTATTCATTAAAACAAATTAGTGTCTATAATTTTTTAATCCCACTCCCTTACCCATTCACATTTATGGGATGCATCATATATTGTTTCTGTCTAACATAATATGAAAATTTCCAATACTTATAAACACCAGCAGACAAGATAACATTTCCTGCACAGCCAGACAAGTGCCTTGAATGTGGCAGCAAGGTGCATCAACCCCAAGTCAGGTGTGTACATTCATGAAGGTCTGTGCCTTGAAGGTGGCAGCAAGGTGCATCACCCCCAAGACAGGTATGTACGTACATTCATGAAGGTCTGTGCCTTGAAGGTGGCAGCAAGGTGCATCACCCCCAAGACAGGTGTGTACATTCATGAAGGTCTGTGCCTTGAAGGTGGCAGCAAGGTGCATCACCCCCAAGACAGGTGTGTACATTCATGAAGGTCTGTGCCTTGGAGGTGCCAGCAAGGTGCATCTCCCCCCCGCCCCCCTCCCAGGATTGGTGTGTAATTTTTTTTTTTACAGAAAAGGAGACAGTTCAGGGGCATGAAAAAAAAGAAAACAATAATGAAAAAAAAAGCCTTCTACTTACTGCTCCCGAATAGAGTACATAGGAATGTCCAAAAAGAGAGGTCAATTTCGGGAGGAAAGGTATCCTGATACCCTCCTCTTGAAAGAGTTCAAGTCGTAGGCAGGAGTAATTACAGATGAAGGAAGATTGTTCCAGAGTTTACCAGCGTGAGGGATGAAGGAGTGAAGATGCTGGTTAACTCTTGCATAAGGGGTTTGGACAGTATAGGGATGAGCTTGATTAGAAAGTCGTGTGAGGCGAGGCCGCGGGATGGGGGGAGGCATGCAGTTAGCAAGTTCAGAAGAGCAGTTAGCGTAAAAATATCGATAGAAGATAGAAAAAGAGGTAACATCACGACGGAATTCAAGAGGTAGAAGACTATCAGTAAGAGGAGGAGAGCTGATGAAACGAAGAGCCTTAGACTCCACTCTGTCCAATAGAGCTGTGTGAGTGGAGCCCCCCCACACGTGCGATGCATACTCCATACGAGGGCGGAGAAGGCCCCTGTATATGGATAGCAACTGCGCAGGGGTGAAGAACTGGCGGAGACGATACAGAACGCCCAACCTCGAGGAAGCTGATTTAGTGAGAGAGATGTGAAGTTTCCAGTTAAGATTTTGAGTTAAGGATAGACCGAGAATATTTAGTGTTGAAGAAGGTGACAGCTGAGTGTTGTCGAAGAATAGGGGATAGGTGTTTGGAAGATTGTGTCGAGTTCATAGGTGGAGAAATTGAGTTTTTGAGGCATTGAAGGACACAAGGTTCCTTCTACCCCAATCGGAAATGATAGCAAGGTCTAAGGTTAAGCGTTCTGCAACATCCAGTCTGGAGTCATGTACTTCCTGTTGGGATGGTCTTCTATTGAAAAAAAAGTTGAATAATGCAGAGTGGAATCGTCGGCATATGAGTGGACAGGACAGTTTGTTATGGAAAGAAGATCATTGATGAATAACAGGAAGAGAGTGGGTGACAGGACAGAGCCCTGTGGAACACCACTGTTAATAGGTTAAGGGGATGAACAGTGACCGTCTACCACCGCAGAGGTAGAACGGCCGGAAAGGAAACTGGAGATAAAGGAACAGAGAGAGGGATAGAATCCGAAAGATTTACATAGATTTACATAGAAATTCAGACCACACAGACCCCATGGTCCAGACTAGGTGGTCTGTCCTTAAACCTAAGTGATTTTACATTAATCAGATGGCTCCAAAACGATGCTTTTCTACTCAAGTTAATATTAAGTTTAAGGAAGTGACGGTCGAGCTTGTTTTTAAAGGAGTCAATCGTGTTACACTGGACCACTGATGGTGGGAGCTTATTCCATTCTCGCACTACAACGTTGGTGAAGAAAAATTTGGTGCAGTCTGAATTTACTTGTCTACATTTGAATTTTGTGCCATTGTTCCTCGTTCGCAAAGTGTCATCGATCATAAACAATTTTGTTCTGTCTACATTAGTAAAACCATTAAGAATTTTAAAACATTCGATCAGTTTTCCTCGGAGGCGACGTTTCTCAAGAGAGAACATGTTAAGGGTGGAAAGCCTTTCTTCGTAGGATTTGTTGCGCAAGGAAGGGATCATTTTTGTTGCTCGACGCTGAACACCTTCTAGTTTAGCAATGTCCTTTGCATGGTGGGGAGACCAAAACTGTACCGCATATTCCAAGTGGGGTCTGACTAAACTATAGTAGAGCGGAAGTATTACATCTTTATTTTTGAATAAAAAGTTTCTTTTAATGAAGCTCAACATTCTGTTCGCTTTATTTGCTGCATCGATGCATTGATGTGAGAATTTGAGGTTTGACGCGATTTTAATCCCAAGGTCCTTAACGCATTGAACACTTGTGAGTTTAACGCCGCGTATTTCGTAATCGAACGTCTTATTTTTTGTTCCAACTTGAAGGACCTGGCACTTGTCTACATTAAAGGGCATCTCCCATTTATCCGACCAAGCTGAAATTTTGTGGAAATCCTCTTGGAGGCTTTGCCTGTCTTCGTCAGTGAGAACCGAGTTACCAATCTTTGTGTCGTCTGCAAATTTACTAATGCGATTATTGAGTCCAACATCCACGTCGCTGATGTAAATAATGAAGAGCACTGGGCCAAGAAGAAGTTAAATCCGTCAATCACTACTCTTTGTTGTCTGTTGCTCAACCAATTCGCGATCCATTGGTTTACTTGACCGTCAATGCCTATTTGCTTTAATTTATAAAGTAATTTATGATGTGGGACTTTATCAAACGCTTTCTGGAAATCAAGATAGACTACGTCCAGTGATTTGGTTACGTCATAAATTGAGAAGAGATCGTTATAAAAGGTCAGTAGGTTTGACAGGCAGGATCTTTTGTTACGGAAGCCATGTTGTGAATTCCCAATTAGTGAGTGACTTTCGAGGTAACTCACAATTTTGTCTCTAATTATGCTCTCGAGTAGCTTACCTACAATTGAAGTTAGACTAATGGGTCGGTAGTTACCTGTTTTTTTTTTTTTTTTGTCTCCTTTCTTAAAAATTGGTGTCACGTTAGCCTTTTTCCAATCCGAAGGGACGATGCCTTGTTGCAAGGACATATTGAATACGGTAGTGAGGGAGGAGAGTATTTCGCTCTTTGTTTCTTTAAGCAGTATAGGATATACTTTGTCGGGTCCGGGACTTTTATTTGTTTTAAGTGAATGGAGAGCTTTAAGGACTTCATCAGTTGTTATTTCAAAATTGGGCAATGCATGCTCGAGATTTACAATAGTACTGGTGTTGTTGGTAGCGAGAGGAAGACTGTTAGTATTAAACACCGAGGAAAAGTAATTGTTTAAGAGGTTTGCAATGTGTTGGCTGTCAGTCACTAGTGCACCGTCGCTGTTTGTTAAAGGTCCAATACCACTTTTGATCGCCTTTCTGTTGTTTATGTAACTGAAGAAAGATTTCGGATTATTTTTACAGTTGGCTGCAATATTTTCTTCATATCTACGCTTTGCCTGACCTACTAGTCTTTTTACTCGTCGCCTGGCATCATTATAAAGTCTAATGTTTTCGGCCGTGCTTTGTTATTTCTTTAACCTGTAAAACAATTTTCTCTCATTGACTGATTGTTTAATTTCGCTATTAAACCACGGTGGGCTTTTATTAGTGTTAATTCGCTTCTCGCACAAGGGGACGAATGTGTTCTGCTGAGTGAGTAAGTGATTTTTAAGGCTTAGCCAGGCTTCATCTACGTTGCCATCATCTGATAGTTGTATTTCTGTTAGTTTTTGTCGGATTTCTACGAAGTTAGCTCTTTTGAAATTGGGCACCTTTGCTTTATTTTCAGTCACTGATGATTGCGCTCTAATGTCGACGCGCACTAATTTATGATCGCAAGAACCGAGGTGTTCTCCTACCGTGACACTACTGACTAGGTTATCTTGGGTCGTTATAACAAGGTCGAGTATATTATTTTGTCGAGTTGGCTCAGAAACCATTTGGCTTAGATAATTTTCTTCTAGAAACTCGATCATTCTATGTGACTCGCCTTCTGTACCTGACAGTGTCGCCCAGTCGAAATGGGGGAGGTTAAAGTCTCCTAATATCAGTGAGTCGTTATTAAGTGACTGCCTTAAGACGCTGTACATTTCAAGGTCATCATCGAGTGATTGCCCGGGAGGTCTGTAGGTGACAGATATATTTAAATTGACTTTTGCAATGTTTACTCGCACGCACAAATGTGCAACGTTACTGTTTCCCGGTGTTTTGTCAGTGGGTTGCAAATAGCTTTTGACATAAAGGGCGACGCCACCGCCTCTACGGTTTACACGATCTTTGTTGAAGAGTCTGTAGCCATCTATGTTGTATTCGGAACTTAAATCAATATTTGTGGTGTCGATAAATGTTTCGGTTATAGCAATTATGTCAAAATTTTCTGTTAGAGGAAGACATCTCAGTCCATCAAATTTGTTTCTTAGGCTATGAGCATTGAAACTAAGGATTTTTAAGTTATTTAGAGGCTTGGTAATAGAGGTGGTGGTACTTGCGGGATCACGGTTGCGGGTTTGTTGCGATGTACGGCGTCTATTTACACTGGCGGGGTGGGGGGACGTGGCTGTGACTCGTTTTTTGCTCGGAGAGAGCAGTTTAGAAAGCAAAAACTTGTGCCAGACTCTATCGAAAGCTTTCGTTATGTCTAGCGCAACAGAGAAAGTTTCACCGAAAAGGCTAAGAGAGGATGACCATGAGTCAGTTAAGAGAGCAAGAAGATCGCCAGTAGAACGCCCCTTGCGGAACCCATACTTGCGATGAGATAGAAGGTTAGAAGCGGAAAGGTGCTTTTGAGTCTTCCGGTTAATGATAAATTCAAAAGCTTTAGATAGACAAGAAAGTAAAGCTATACGACGGTAGTTTGAGGGATTTGAACGGTCACCCTTCTTAGGCACAGGCTGTTCGAAGGCGTACTTCCAGCAGGAAGGAAGGGTAGATGTTGATAGGCAGAGGCGAAAGAGTTTGACCAGGCAGGGTGTCAACACAGAAGCACATTTTTTAAGGACAATAGAAGGCACTCTATCAGGTCCATACGCCTTCTGAGAGTTGAGGCCAGAGAGGGCATAGGAAACATCATTAGGAAGAATCTTAATAATATGCATAAAGAAGTCAGAGGGGGGATGAGTTGGAGGAATATGCCCATAATCGTCCAGGGTGCAGTTCTTAGAGAGTTTGAGCGAAGAGTTCAGCCTTAGAGATTGATGAGACGGCGGTGCTGCCGTCAGGGTCAAGGAGAGGAGGGAAAGAAGAAGTGAAATTGGAGGACATATTTTTGGCTAGATGCCAGAAGTCACGGGAAGAATTAGAGAAAGCAAGGTTTTGGCAATTTCTATTGATGAAGGAGTTTTTGGTAAGTCGGATAATAGATTTGGCACGATTCCGGGCAGAAATATAAAGAATATGGTTAGGAGTGCGAAGGCTCTGGTACCTTTGATGCGCTGCCTCTCTATCTTTAATAGCACGAGAACAAGCATGATTAAACCAACCCTTTTTAGCATGAGGAGTAGAGAAAGAACGTGCAATGTATGCCTCCATTCCAGAGACAATCACCTCTATGATGCGCTGGGCACACACAGAGGGGTCTCTCTCCTGGAGGCAATAATCATATCACGGGAAATCGGAAAAGTACATCCTCGGGTCGTCCCACTGAGCTGAAGCAAAATGCCAGAAGCATCGCTTCTTCGGTGGGTCCAGAGGATGTACAGGAGCGAAAGGACAGGATCAAGATATAGGATTGTGAACGGAGGAGCCCAACGGAGAGAACAGTTTGACAAGGGTTAGAAGTAAGGAAGAGGTCTACTATCCATATCAGACCCTATGACATACCGTTTTTCGCAAATGTATTTCAAACGAAGACTCGGATCAGCATGTGACTTTGGCACAGATTGTTTCACACACTCCGCAATTTTTTTTACGCTATTGTGCAATGCCAGATGCGGTTAATTATGGCGTTTACTTCTGACTGTGATGGCAAAACCTGCGTGAGCCACTTACACATTCGAACAAGTGAGGCGTGACGTATTTGTGACGTGTATCCACCACCTACCTCCACCCCTGGCTTCCCCGACTCCCATCCTCCTCCTCCTTTCCTCCTCCTCCTCTCCCCGCCTCTCTTTTCCCCACCTCCCTCCCCTTCCCCCTCTCTCTCTCTCTCTCTCTCTCTCTCTCTCTCTCTCTCTCTCTCTCTCTCTCTCTTACAAACACTTGTGCTGTACACGAGATATGAATCTATGCACACGTATGACTTGAGTTAATGGCAGATAAATATAAATTATATCCCGTCTGCATCAGCATCAACAGTGATGACGAGGATGACCTGTTTGTCGATGGTGATGAATGTTGAAGTAACATAACCTATGTGGCCAGTTATTTACATTATTAATCCACCCATCATATACTCGCTATCTATTTTTATTTGCTTTGACTTTTTAACATATCTACATAAACACATATCGTATGGCAGTCTTTATCTAACATCAGAATAAATTATTCATATATTTCTCCAATTTCGTTTCACGTTTTTACTCTGCAAAGAATTCCCGCATTAATTCCAACGTTATTCATTTCCGTCTCTTACGCGATTTCCTATAAATAATCAAGCGTCAGCTACGTGCTTCATCCCATCATACGCTCAACGTAACCTGTGGGAAGGAGGGTCATATACTCGTATAACTTTCAATGGTTGTATAATTGCCAAACAAACCTCATACAGCACTTAACCCACATCAAGTTACGCTGGAACAGGAATCAGGGTCGTGTGCATAAAACACCAGACCATACTTAGCATATACTTTCGAGTTATCCGCCATTGCAGACAAGTCATATGTGTGCAACGCTTCACATCGCATGTACACCGAGAGAGAGAGAGAGAGAGAGAGAGAGAGAGAGAGAGAGAGAGAGAGAGAGAGAGAGAGAGAGAGAGAGAGAGAGAGAGAGAGAGAGATGGGAGTAAGGGAAGCAAGGGGTGGAGGTAGGTGGTGGATACACGTCACAAATACGTCACGCCTCACTTGTTCGAATGTGTAAGTGGCTCACGCAGGTTTTGCCATAACAGTCAGGAGTAAACGCCATAATTAACCGCATCTGGCATTGCACAATAGCGTCAAAAATTAGAGGAGTGTGTGAAACAATCTGTGCCAAAGTCCCATGCTGATCCGAGTCTTCGTTTGAAATATATTTGCGAAAAACGGTATGTCATAGGGTCTGCTATGGATAGTAGTACGTTGGGCCGGTCTCAAAGACGGTCAGGAATACGTGTATGGTGCTGAACCAACCACTCTAGATCGTTGAGGAGAGCAAAGTTGTAGGCTTGTTCACCAGGCTGGTCAGTGAAAGACGATGAAAGCCAAAGCTGGTGGTGTACACACACTCAAAAAACTCTCGTTACACGTTCAGCACGATACAAACTGACACCAAGGACGAAGCCATTGAGAACAGGCTACTCATGTCGGTATCACTGCGTGTGTTGGGTGTGGGTTCACTTGCCTGAACCAAGAGAGCTGGACTCGTAAATGAAGCAGTAGAATTTGAGCTGGCACAGTAACGCTTGATGAAACACACAGGTGGAGTCTTAGTCGAAGTGAATTGATCTGTGTTTTATGTAGCTATAATATTGTAGTGTTTGGGGTGATGAAATTATGCTTTAACACCTCACACACAGGTGAAGGGTTAAAATTCAATTCATTTAGGATACAATATGATAAACACCTTGCGGTGATGAGTCACTCAGGATTCGGATATCAGAGTGAATCCCACTGACTGATCGCCACATACGGCTCCACTGAGCCTAGGAGGTTACGTAAAACTTAGCTAACCCTTATGATAGATTTATAGTGGATAATAAACTTGACTTATCACCCAAATGTTAAGATAACGTTGGCATTGGTTTCACTAGTATAGCATGCACTACCCGAGTCACGGTATTCGCTTGTCTCGAAACAATCATGGAATGCACCCAATAAGATTAATTTTCCAATAATTCTCAGCGAGTCATTATACCAACATGTTAGACAAATAACTCCTGCATGCAAGCTATTTAATAGATTACTCTTCTCCAGAGACGGCTAATTTCGGCAATTCAAAACGCCAACGGCAATTTCCTTATTCGTTAACTTAAAAACCGCGCAAATTTCCTACTTTTTATTAGGCAATGAGGTAGCACAAGAGAGAAGGGTAGCCCAGGAGTAGATTGAAACAACCTGTTTAAACTTTTATCTTTCTTACCAGCAATGCTTTTAGCGTTGCAATTTGAAATTAAAAAAAAAAATTCAGATGCCCACAACTTGTTCATTAAAGAAAAGACACGTTCAGTGGAAGCATTAGTTCCAGGATGGCACATTATGAACTGAACTATATCTGACATACGATGATGGTTGTTTTTGTCTTTGACATGGAAGAATACTTCTACCCACCGCTGTTACGTATATCATATGAGCATAATTGTTTAATAATTTGAGAATATAAAGTTTAAACAAGTGGCACTCAAATCACTCCGTTAATATTATGGTCATATCTGGTATCTCGGTGTTTCCCTTCCTCTCTATCCCTCCCTTACGGGGGTCAGGTTCCGGTCCCCCAAGCAGAGCTGAGGTGGTGGGGGTGATCGCACTCTTACCAACCCTGCCGAGATTACCGGGTTGCTCAGTGTGAAATTCGTCGGACCCCACTGTAACGATAGTTTTTTGAGTGTGTGTACATTGAAATCTCCCAAGATGGAGATTTCAGCGAAGGGAGATTGGGTCAAGATGTGCTCCACTTTAGAGTTCATATAGTCAAAGAATTTTACATAGTCAGTAGAGTTAGGTGAGAGATAAACAGCACAGATGTATTTAGTAATAGACAATGCAGTCTTAGCCAAATGGTGGAAAATTCAGAAGACGCAAGGTCGTGGGCACGAGAACAAGTGATGTCGTTGCGCACGTAGACGCAACATCTAGCTTTGTATTGAAATTTAGGATAGAGATAGTAGGAGGGAACAGAGTAGAGATTGCTGTCAGTGGCCTCAGAAACCTGTGTTTCGGTGAGGAAGAGAAGGTGAGGTTTAGAGGGGGAGAGATGGTGTTCCACAGAATGAAAATTAGAACGAAGACCGCGAATGTTGCAAAAATTGAAAAAAAATGGCTCGAGGAGTTATCAAGACACCTCTCAGGTCGACAGCCGGAAGGGGAGTCCTCCCTGGGGGAATTGGTGGTCCCCTCCCCCCCCACCCAGGCGGGGACTCCGAGGCACTGTCGTTGAAAGCCATTTTTAATTTTTAATTTTGAGAGAAGATGTGTGTGTTGTGTGTATGTATAGTCTATTCATTTGGGCAAGGCCACTCACGGTAGCTTAGTAGTCCCAGCGACTCCACTTCCCCCTTTTGGATGGGTAGCTCCGAGTTGGATGATGTAACCTACTTATCATGTTAAGTAGTCAACATAAAATGGTAAGTAGTGATAATAAAATGTAAAGTAGTCAACATAAAATACATATCATGTTCAATAATTTTCTTTCCTCCATCATGTAAACTGTAATTAAATCACCTTGGGCAGTGCTTGAACATAAATTAGCAGTTTATGTTGGATATGTATTTTATGTTGACTACTTAACATTTTATTATTACTACTTACCATTTTATGTTGACTATTTAACATGACAAGTAGGTTACATCATCCAACTCGGAGCTACCCAGCCAGAAGGGGGAAGTGGAGTCACTGGGACTAAGCTACCGTGAGTGGCCTTGCCCAGATGAATAGACTATAGTGTGGTGTGGATAGAAGAGGATCTGGCTTTAGAGAGCATGCTGAACTACTCTCTGGTGTTCATGAGACCATAGGGAAACGGGGTAATGGGAAGGGTCTTTGGAGTGCTTCAGCACCCTCCTCACTCCCCATATATACCTCACCGGGAGTGGCCTGCGCCCGTTCGGTAGGTGTCTTCCTACCTACTCCAACCATACGAAACACGAAGGTCTGTGCCTTGAAGGTGGCAGCAAGGTGCATCACCCCCAAGACAGGTGTGTACATTCATGAAAGTCTGTGCCTTGAAGGTGGCAGCAAGGTGCATCACCCCCAAGACAGGTGTGTACATTCATGAAGGTCGTAATATGTTACAGGCGTCCCTCACTACAAGACTGGGTTACTTTGTTAAAAAATGGTTGTAAAGTGATCAGCCATATACAAATAGCATTAAAACATGGATTATATAAATGGATTGAACAAACTTAATTAATGAAGTCCATTTTAGAGTGAGCTCTACTCCCCTGTGCAGGGTAGTGACCACATGCTTGCACCAGCACTATGCAGCATAACAGTCATATACTCACATCATTGCACTGCACTGCACCAGTGACTGAACCACCAGTCACAAGCATTTTGGATAAACGATAGAAGAGGATCATACATACTGAATAATCACACACTAATGGTCTAAATCAGGGGTGCTGAACCCACTGTTTGAGGGCCGCATGCGGCCCTCCATTGTAAACAATGGAGGTTTCCCCGGCCCAAGCCACAGGGCTCAAGTTAAGTCGATGGACTATAGCAGCCTGAATGCTGGCTAGCCTCACTGATTTTGTTCGTACCAGTGTTGCCACTCCTTGGCTTTATTTAACTAGATCTTGGCTTTTGGGTTGAGACTTTGGCGCCTTGTCTTTATTTCCCTGGAAAACAGGCTAATCTGGGCTTTTTTTATATTCTTTCCTGCCTCGCTATTCCCTTCGCTCGTGTCCTGCCCTCTCATTCCCCCCCTCCCTTTATCCCCTCAATCAGTCCTGGTCTCTGGCTCCCTACCCTTCTCCTACCCAACCACTCCCTTCCGGGCCTTCCCCACCGTTGCCCATCCACTCCTAGCCCTCTCCCCTTACCCGTCGTCTTCCACGCCACCTCCCCTGGACCCCTACCTAATAGTTCCCCCACCCTCCCGGCACACAGCAGCCGCTCCACGTTTCCCCTCTCCCTGCTCAACAGCGAAATGTTGTCGCTTGTATGTAGGTCCTCACTTTATTGTAGCTTATAATTGCTAATTTCCCCATGACCTGCAATTTATGTAAGAAGTGTTTTGATTACAACTCTATCCGGAAGGTTACAGTATATACACAACATGATCAGTGTTATCAATGTGTAAAATATTTTAATTACTATGCGTATTCACATTGCAGGCAATACGAGGCCCTCATCACACATTGCCCATCTAATGTGGCCCTGCCAGCCGAAAAGGTTAAGCACCACTGGTCTAAATTATTAAGATTTGTAAAATGGTACTCACTGGATGCCATTCTGTTGTTTTACTTCAAGATGCTTCTGAAATAAAGAAAGTAAAATGTTATAATATTACAAAGTACACTTAATTACCTAACTAACCTATCACAAATTACTTGAAGTACACAAATGCACAGTGTTGGGCGTAGAGGCACTACTAGTAGCGCCGCTACGTAGCGACGCTACTTTTTTAGTTGCTGTAGCCACGGCTCACGAAGCCTTGGAAACTGATAAAAACTGGGAGAGTTAACTAGCACAGCAGAGGGAGGTGAGTGAATCTTCTAGCCTCACGTACAAAGTGTAAAGTGACTTACTCAGTACTCTATCAGGGACGTGGAACGTAACAATATGTATAAAAGAGAATCATGTTTTTTTCAGTACTTATTGTTCACAAGTAGCGGTAGCGGCAATAGTAGCGGTAGTGCACTACATTTATAAATGAGTAGCTGTAGCGGTAGTGCACTACAATTTGACTGAAGTAGTGGTAGCGGTAGTGCCACTACTTTTAGCAGGTAGTGCGCACAACACTGCAAATGCATTAGGATGAGAGCTACATCACTATCATGATGAACTGACGTACATTCTTGTGGAGGTCAACCTCCTGTAAGGGTTGGCCTCCAAGGCTGTGCTGTGTTCAACTGTGGAACAAACTTAAGTCTGTATTTTTAAACTTATCAGCCCTTCAGTTTGCCTGTTTGAAAGGCCGCTCGTAGAAGTTGCTGGGATTTTCATGGACTGTTTAGTGATGCTGGTGATAGTTTGACAGGACCTCTGCATCTTGAACGGGAAAAATGCCCATAAAAGCCTGGCTAATTTTCTGTGACCTTGGGAAAGAGTCACAGTGGGAGCTCAGTACCTTTGATAATATGGACCTTAAGCCCTTGAAATGTAGATTCCAGGTATAAGTCAACCTTCTACCCTTGCCATTAACATAAATCATGAAAAATTAAACTGAAGTACATAAACAACAATACAATGATATAATACAAACTACGTACAAAGGTATAACACACACTGAATTGAGCTCTCCGTCACAGCACCTGCACCAACCCACCCCAGCCAGCAGAGTGATAGGCACGGTGTAGCGTGAAAAACTTGCCGAAAAACTGTTGACTCCCTATCTGTGCGTGCGTGGCTCCGCCTCTCTCTCTCTCTCTCTCTCTCTCTCTCTCTCTCTCTCTCTCTCTCTCTCTCTCTCCCCAAACCACTTAGTTTTTACACTCAGTATACCTATCTATAACACCTTCCCTTACACTTGCTATTCACCACAACACTGGGCTTCCCACCTCATGACACACAATGTTTTGTTTTGGCGCTTCTTCCCACCTCAAGACATTCACTGCTTTGTTTTGAGGTTCTTTCTTCCCAACTCAAGACACTCAATGTTTAGTTATGGCGCTATGCTTCTCACCTTGGGCTTCCCGTGTAGCGTGGAGGAGACAGATCACCTCAAGGCAGGAGACAAGACTGAAATTACTGAACTCATCGCCTCACCAAGACTGGGAGCGGAAGGCAGTGGGAGCAGGGAGAGAGAGAGAGAAGAGGAGGAGCCACCACAGAGTTATATACCTAGAGCGCGCGCTCCCGTGTTGTGGAGTTGGCGGCGGTTGAGGCAAGCTACCCTGGCGCGGCAGCCATCTTGGGGAGCCCACTTTCCCTCACTCTGTGGTAGTGGTTTTGATGGTGGTGGTGGTGGTGGTGATAGTGGTGGTGGTGGTGGTGGTGAAGGTGGTGATGGTGGTGGTGATGATGGTGGTGGTGGTGATGGTGTTGGTGTTTGTGGTGGTGGTGATGATGGTGGTGATGGTGGTGGTGATGGTGATGATGATGATGGTGGTGGTGATGGCGGTGGTGGTGATGATGGTGATGGTGATGGCGGTGGTGGTGATGATGGTGGTGGTGATGATGGTGGTAGTGTTGTTGTTGTTGGTGGT